>NW_022589725.1:39010360-39098399 GCF_004348235.1 Phoca vitulina
TGAGGAATTCTTAATCTCAGGAAACAAACTGAGGGTTGCTGGAGTGGTGGGGGGTGGGAGGGATGGGGTGGCTGGGTGATAGACACTGGGGAGGGTATGTGCTATGGTGAGCACTGTGAATTGTGTAAGACAGTTGAATCACAGACCTGTACCTCTGAAACAAATAATGCATTATATGTTTAAAAAAAAAAAAAAAGAAGAAGAAGATAGCAGGAGGGGAAGAATGAAGGGGGGGAAATCGGAGGGGGAAACAAACCATGAGAGACTATGGACTCTGAGAAACAATCTGAGGGTTCTAGAGGGGAGGGATGTGGGGGGATGGGTTAGCCTGGTGATGGGTATTAAAGAGGGCACATTCTGCATGGAGCACTGGGTGTTATATGCAAAGAATGAATCATGGAACACTACATCAAAAAAACTAATGATGTAATGTATGGTGATTAACATAACATAATAATAAAAAAAATTAAAAAAAAGAAATTGAATGCAACACAAATAAATGAAAAGATATTCTGTGCTCATGGACTAGAAGAATAAATACTGTTGAAATGTTCACACTACGCAAAGCAACCTACAGATTTAATGCAATCCCTATCAATACCTCCAGCACTTTCCACAGAACTAGAACAAGTAATCCTAAAATTTGTATGGAACCACAAAAGACCACAAATGGCCAAAGCAATCTTGAAAAAGAAAAACAAAACTAGAACCAGCACAGTCCCTGATATCAAGATATACTACAAATATAACAGAATATTATATATATAATAGAATATTTTATATATAGTAGAATATTATATAATAGAATATTATTCAGCCATAAAAAAGAACAAAAATCTTGCCATTTGCAACAACATGGATGAGACTAGAGAGTATAATGTTAAGCGAAATATGTCAATTAGAGGAAGACAAATATCGTATGATTTCACTCATATGTGGAATTGAAGAAACAAAACAAATGAAGAAAAAAGAGACAAATGAAAAAACAGACTCCTAAATATGAAGAACAAACATAGTTATCCGAGGGGAGGTGGGTGGAGGCATGGGTGAAATAGGTTAAGGAGATTAAAAATACACTTATCTTGATTAGCACTGAGTACTACAGCATTGTTGAATCACTATATTGTACACCTGAAACCAGTATAACACTGTAGGTTAACTACACTCAAATTAAATATTTTAAAAATCACTAAAAAGTATTTGGTAGAATTCACTAGTTAAGGTAGTGGTTCTGTGGTTTTCTTTGTTGGGAGGTTTTTTATTATTGATTCAATTTCCCTACTTGTAAGTCTGGTTACAGTTATTCCTTCTTGAGTCAGCTTTGGCAATTTGTGGGTTTCTAGGTATTTTTCTAATTTATTGGCATAAAATTGTACATAGTATTCTCTTTTCATCTTTTTAGACCTTAATTCTGTAGGGTCAGTAGTAATGTCCTCACTTTCACTTCTGATTTTAGTCATGTCTTCTTTCTTTTTTTCTTAGTTTAGCTAAAGGTTTGCTAATTTTGTTGATCTTTTCAAAGAACTTACTTTTGGTTTTGTTGATTATCTCGGTTGTTTTTCTAGTCTCTGTTTCATTTATCTCCATAGTAATCTTTATTATTTTGTTCCTTCTATTGGCATAGGGTTTAATTTGTTCTTCTTTTCCAGTTCTTTAAGACCTACCTTTTGTAATGAGACTTTATTGTCCCTTCATCAAGAGTTGGGCTCTATTTCCTCTTATCCTGAACGTGGGTGGCCCCATGACCCATTTTGACCAAGAAAATGTGGTGAAAGTTATGCTGGGTACCTTCTAAGGCAAGGCCTTAAGCTATTTGCAGCCTGCACCTCCTTCTTGAAATCTAGCGTCCATGCTGTGAGGAAGTCCGAGTAGCCTTATGGAGAAGCCCATATGGAGAACTAATGAACCCACTGAGCTTTCAGCAGCCAACTAGCACCCACATGACAATGAGGTCATTTTGGACCTTCCAGCCATCCCAGAGCCTAGCAGATGCCATGTGAAGCAGTACTGCTTGATTAAACCACAGAATTGTGAGAAATGATAAATGGTTATTTTTAGCCACAAAGCTTAGGGATGACTTGTTACACAGCCATGGATAACTGAAATGGTAATCCCAGTCCTTCTCCTCCTATCACTCACCAGGGTCCCCTGAGCCATAAGGTTCAGGGAAAGGGATTGGGAGGAGAGATGGCTTCAAGTACTCCATGTGAGTTCTTACATGTACTCAAGGCGATTGAGCACTTCTGAATATAAGAAACACTTTTGGATTGTCTGTGGAATTCATTGTGTCTGAGAACAGCAAAGGCAGCAGAACTAGGCAGTCTGGAGTTCAAAAGCCGTGTCTGCTGTTCGGTGATGACCTTCAGCAAAACACTTCCACTCTCTGAACCCCGGTGTGTTCAATAGGAAATGTGGATATTTAGCTGGGCTCTTCTAAGGATTTAATGGAATAACAGATTCAATGGGCCAAGCATACTAGTCCCTCAAAGAATGTTCAATGCTGCTATTGCTGCTGTTTCTCCACCTCCTTCTTTACCCCGCCTACAACATAACAGGAGTGCCACAAGACAGAGGAAAGTGGGTAAGTTAAATTTTCAGATGATTTCATCTTATTTACTCGTTCTAAACCTAGGAAACCGAAGGAGGGACAAAGTGCTTCAATAACCTGGGGCAAATTTTTGTGAGACTTTTAGAAATATAGAAGACCTGTTAGAACATCATGGAATCAGCTAGATGAATCATGAAATATAAATTTATGATCCTAGTTTCTTATTTTGAAAGTGAGGAAACTGCAAATTATTTTTCAAGATTAAAAAAAAATCAAAGATTAACTGCACTGGAATTAAAATAAAATGTTTTTAAAAATCAAAGAGAAAACAGTCTGTAAACTGTGACATGGAGGATTACATTATATAACCTCCTGCCCTCAAGACCACCTGACAAACACCCCATATGTATGTATATATGTATGCATGTATACATGTGTGCCTTGTGCACACATGTGCATATGCACAATGTATACGTGTGTGGATCTTTATGTGTCTTCGTGCATGTGTGCATTATGGATGTATATTTTACACTGCCCTGGGCCCAAAGTTCTGGTTAGTCATAGAAGTTCAAGAGTGAGAAAAGTTAGCCCTGCCCTATCTCTGCCATGCACTCAGTATACAACCTTTACAGCAGATGTCTTTGGGGTGCCAGCACAACTCACACAGTGTACTATTTGTTCCCATCTCTCATCCCCACACGCAGCCAAGTTTCTATTATGTGAGGCCGCTGCCCAACACAACAGCTAATTCAGCTAAATTGGACAACTGACCCACAGTGGACCAATTAGAGTCTTTCTTCCAGAAACCTGGATTAGGGGTTGAAGAGAGCCGGCTGGTTTCTTTATATGACTGGAATTAGAATGTGAATGTAGGCATTCTCTGAGCAGCAGAGACCCAGGGCAAAGAACATCAAGCAGATACCAAGAAGTGAAGCAAAGAGAGAATTCCTGAGTTCTCCATGGCTTTCTACAGCCTTATTTCCAGGCTAGTGAGTCCATGGAATACCCCCGAATCCTTATAATAAATTCTATTTATTTGTCTGTTTGTTTGAAGTAACTGAGATTGGTTGCAGCTTCTAACCAAAAATTCCTTACAAGTCACTTACCTTCATTATGTTTCCATTTCTTCACTTACAAAATAAGGAAATTTGACCAGACACCTTCCTAGCTCTATTTTACATTAATAGCACCTTCCTGGAGCCTGCCTCCAGGATGAGGATGGGGTTTTGCTTCCCTTGGCAGAGAGGTGGGAAAAGACTACTGCAATATTTTACTGTGTAAATCAGCTCCCTGGAAGTTACACAAAGGTAAAAGCTCACTTCCTTCAGAGCATGCCAGCTAGATATACTAGATACAGTCTATATAATAGATAAAGGCTACGTTCACTAAGAGAAATAAAAATGTCTGAGCAGACAGGAGTCTTTGCAAACAGAATCTGGATAGAATATTCCTTCCCAGAGGAGAATTTGGGGTATGACTCCATAAACATAAAAACTTTCTCATCTCTATATCCATTATATACTTTAAATTATGAAGTCCTATAAATTATATATTACACATTGAATTATATACTTATATTGTTAAGTATGATTTTATGATCATAAATCTTGCCTTTCTAATTAAATTAAATATTCTTCCAGAGTAGAGGTCAAAATGTATATTTCATGTTGTGAATCCCTATTGTGCCTAGCCCCATTTTTGTTATGTGGTGGTTATTCTTGAAAAACATGCAGTTAAGTTGCATTCACCAGCCAAATAAACCAGTGCTTAAAGACGGTCTTACCTCATCGAGGTAATGCCAACAAATATTCATTGAGTTCATGCTTAGTATCAGAAAAAGTACACCCACTCACCCCACCCCAAGCACCCACAGCTTAGCTCTGCAAGCAAGGAACAAGGAAATGGAGGCCAGCTGTTCTTCCATTCCTACTGACAGAGGTTTATCAAATGTGTCCCAGAAGAATAGTTTGCACCCAGTAGATGCTGTGTTAATCCAGGTCACTGGAGAAACAGATGTGATTAAATGTGCAAGCATATATTAGGGGAAATGCCTGTGTGAGAGAGAATAGGAAAGAAGCTGAAAAGGGTTGGGAGAGCCATTAGACCATGATGCCAGTCTGACTCTGAGTGAAGGAGAGCAGGAGGAAAGGCAGGAGGAAAAGTCTGCTGGATTGCCATGCAGTATGAGGAAGGTTGGACAAAGTCAGAGGAGCCCCATAGCTCCCAGGAACAGACCTGCCTTGATATTGTGCCCAGCTCAGTTACTGACTGAGAGCAGCCCACGGGAGGCATGGTCTTGGTGCAAATGACAATGAATTTCAATGTCAACCAGCTGAGTTCCCTGATCACCCCCGCCCTACATCTGCCGTCACTGGCAATCTGCAACGCATGACCCCCACAGATGCTCATATTTTTGCTTCATTGATGATTTTACCTGAAAGAGCCACATCCCTCTTCTTTTCTTACCATGTCCATTCTCACCATGATAGAAGAGGCTACAGATCTCAGGAGGAAAGCAGCCCTAGCCATTCAATTTTATAGTCTGGAAATCCCCATTAAAAAGTCCATTAGGAAGTCTCCAGGATCCATGCTTTCTTCAATCTCAGAAAGTTCAGATCACCTGACAAATACTCATTTCCATGCTATAGCCCAAGATTTGTTTTCCAAAAAATATAGGGTATAATAGAAGTATGTGTATGTGTGAGAGAGACAGACAACTGGCCTATTGAGAATTTGCTCTAACTAAGCTTTGAATGTGACTATTTCAGTATTTATTCTCTTTTGATTAAGGTGTAAAAGCAGAGATAAGGCAGCCAAATTCACTTAATGTCAAGTCATTAATATAAAATCTATTTCATGGATTTTTTTCCTTCAGACTCCAAGCAATTTGGCGAAATTGCAAGGCAACTAGCCAAACACTCACTGACATCAAAACACCCTCAACATTAGCGCTAAGTAAAAAAACATTGCTTTCTGGGACTAAAAATTACTTGCTATCAACCAAAGCAAACAAAATTTAACTATTTTAATAGATTAAAACTTGACATTTTGTTCTTCTCTTGGTGTGTTGGTTACACACAACAGAACTGTTTGAGTAGACCAGAATAACGATATCATTTCTGCAGAATTAAAGGGCTAAGAACTTGCCCCTGCTTCCATGATGTCATTTTCTTCTACTTTTATTTTTAGAAAAACTCTGTTTACATTACACCGGAAGAAGGACTCTAATTATATTAAAATGACGTTTTTCTAGTAGTTCTTAGTAGATTAAGCCAGACTTGCAAATGGCTTAGAAATAACAAGTTTAATAATATTTGCAAAAGACCTATCTTTGACTGGAAAACTAGACCCATTTTGTGTTCATATCTTATGTTCCTACATAGCCATGGCAAGAAAAAGAAATTTTGTTCAAGAAAAAGCCATTTGGCTATTTTCCTTAGACATGCATGCTCAAGTCTAATGTGGTCCAACTCAAAGGACTACAAGAAGCCAAAGGTAAACTTGTATATATAGCTTAATCAGCTTTAAAAATTACCTTTTGTTCAGAATTCTCAACGAGAACAGGGAAAACCTCCTCCCAATTGTGTAATTGCTCTCCTTTAGCATTTTCTTCTTGAATATTCTTTCATTCAGCTATTCCTTCCAACATTTGCCAATTACAATGTGCCTATCATTCTGATAGGGTCTGTAGAGGAAATAAAATAGAGGAAACACATCTTTACTCTCACAAGATGTTCATTTAGTTGGAGAAATAAGACATGTACATACATCTCTGCAACACACTACAATTACAATCAGTAAATGGAGGTTTAAGGCTAAGAAAGAGAAATTTTGGCCTCAATTCTTGGGTGGCATTTGGGGTAGAGGTTGTGAAAAGACGTGTCTGAGATGAAAAAAGAGAAAGAATATGCCCGAAAATGAGAAAACTACGGGACAGAGAGGAAAGAATAGAAAGCATGACCAGTTTTGTTGAAATCAAGGACCATTTAGGGGAGTAGAGAGATACCAAACTGGAAAGATAGAAGGGGCCAGACTGGAGCATTTTTAATACCAGCCAGAGAAGGCACTAAATACCAGCTGAGAAGGTAACAAGGAACCACTAAAAGCTCTAACAGAGAGGTGACATAAAAATTTTTAGGAAGGTGTTAATCTGGTGGTGATGTGCAGATTCCTAGAAGAGGCAAAAACAAGAAACTAGAAACTGGGAGGGTATCACAAGAATCAGAGCATGAAGCAAGGGGGCCAAGTTAGGATCATGGCAGTGGGGGGGCGCCTGGGTGGCTCAGTCGTTAAGCGTCTGCCTTCGGCTCAGGTCATGATCCCAGGGTCCTGGGATCGAGCCCCGCATCTGGCTCCCTGCTCAGCGGGAAGCCTGCTTCTCCCCCTCCCACTCCTCCTGCTTGTGTTCCCTCTCTCGCTGTGTCTCTCTCTGTCAAATAAAAAAAAAAAATCTTAAAAAAAAAAAAAAAAAAAAAAAGGATCATGGCAGTGGGAATGGAAAAGCGGGGTTCAAAGGAAGAGCCACTAAAGAAGAATTGACAGGATGTGCTCAAGCAAATGGATGAAGATGGCAAGAGAGATGAACTTGAAGATGACCCCATTCTAAGCCTGGGTGATGGAAAATGACTATGCAACCAACAAAAATAAAAATAGTAAAGAGAGAAATGCTGGTGTGGATAGAAGGAATGTAGAGGTAAAGTAAAAACACTAAGTGTAACCTTAATCACATGGAGTTTATATTGTGAATAGTATGTCCATAGTCACTTGGTAGGAAATATGGGACTACAATTCAGGGTACAAGTTATGGCCCTGTGATTGTAACTTAGGAGTGAGAAGGAGGGTCATTCCACAGGCTCACAGAAGCCTACGGAAGTAGACACGAGAGTAGAGGAGTGTGTAGGGGAGTAAGAAGTACAGAAAAGAGAGTTCGAGATAGAAATTTGTGAAGTGTCTCCCCTTGCAGGCGTACCTACCTCTCATATGTTTGGGGAAGGGAGTACGTGCAATGTGGTTGGCCCTCCATTATCATATTCTCCCCTCAGCCCCTCTCAGTACTACCTTGGGGTGCTTATACTGCTCTTCATCACTTGGACCTCTGTGTTTCCTGTTCTTCCTCAATAATTACACCTAGATGTGGTGGTGATGGTGCAGAGATGTCAGCATGTCTCCTTGCTGGGGTATCCTTTATTTATCCATAAAACCACTCAAACAAGGCTCTCTAGAATAACTATAGGAAATGATAATGAAGGAAAAAAGAAAACTTAAATCTGTATGCTAAATGGATTATTATATCCCAGAATCCTAGAGAAAAGGAAAAATCTTACCCCTTTCATAGGGTACACTTGACTTCCTAGTCTTGTTTTCATGACTTGAAACCTACCCTTCTATTTCTCTCCTTAAACAAAAGCCCATTTTACTTTTCTTTTTCTTCTGAGAATCCGCTCAGCCCAGGATAGAGGTGTGAGATTCTCTCACTGGACTATATCCTTGTTCCATAATGTCTCACAATCCAGGGAACACAGGAAGCTACTAGGGCATTTTCCAGAGTGTGAGCTAGTCAATTTAGGATGACAACACGGGTGGCTTCAGGAGAACAGTCCACAGAGGGCTTTCCCACTCCAAGTTCAGTCCCTGTTCAAGCATCTTCATGGTGGGAGGTGAGGATAGTTCTCTAAATTGTCCTACAGATAACATGAAAGCACAACCTCACATGCCTTTTTCAAGGACAAACAATAATTCTCAGAGACAATGTAGTCTAAATACACATTAAGGAAGAGAAACATTTTCCTAAAGGCAATATAACCTGCAAAAATTTCCCCAGTTTATCACTAAAATAGCTTTTTACATTGCAAAGCAAAATAACTTTTTCCCATTTTTACTCTCCTACTCTAGGACATGCCTAAGGCCCACCTGTGAAAAACTTGGCTTTCTAACAATAAAACCATTTATCTGCCCCAGAGACCTTGCAGAATCTCTGAAATTATATTTGTCTTATAAGGAATGTGAGAAAAGCAGCCAGCTATAGTGGCAGAGGCATAATAGTCAGAAATGTAAAAGAATAAGGAAAACAGAATTACAATTTAGGCCAAGGGAAAAAGATTTAGGGAGAAGTAGGCCATAGCTTCATGTGCTCCAAAGAAACCAACATAGAAGAAAATGACAAAAGTAATTGTCAACCTAGATGTCATTGATGATCATCTATAAAGGAGCTTCAAGAGAATGGTATGGGGGTGGAGTAAAAACCACAGGAGTTTTCTCTTCAGGAAATGATATCCATGTAAAGAATGTAAAAGAGGACATGACAGCTTAAGACAGTAGAAGATTTGGGGTGAGGTTTTATTTAGGTGAGGAATACCTAGAAATGGTTATAAGCAGACAGGAGACATTGAAGACAGCCTTGTCTCTAGTTGATGAAGCAAGGTGAGATGGAAATTGGGAGAGACAGGAGGTAGAAAGCTGAAGCTATGCTGACAAGAGTTGACTGACTTTATTTTGAGAAAGAACGGAAGTAGACAAAAATATAGAAAGATACAGAAACAAATAAATAATCGAATAATTTTTTAAAAAGTATTGAAGTAGAGTGGAAGGCACTGAGAAAGATTTGCTTCCTCAATTGAACAAAAAGCCAAACCATCTGTTGGGACTGAAGAACTGAAGTTGGCTCGGAAGTTGGAAGGTTGTGGCAGAGAACTAATGGCTCCTATGTGGAACTTGAAAGGAAGCAACAAAAAGAGTAGAATAAAAAACCACCAGACTTCCTTTCCAGATAATTTGGACCAAATTTCACAACGAGTATATTAGAAAAGCTAAAAAAATATAAAAAGCAACTACTTGATGATGATAAAAAGCAGTAAAAATTACCCTGCTAGCCTCAGGAGATAATCCAGAGAGGTAAGCTTGATATTTGAATTCTTTTCCCCTTGAGGGTGTTTGCTAATTCCTGCAAAGGCAT
Source organism: Phoca vitulina (assembly GCF_004348235.1). NCBI lineage: Eukaryota > Metazoa > Chordata > Mammalia > Carnivora > Phocidae > Phoca > Phoca vitulina. The sequence goes on from NW_022589725.1 coordinate 39,019,861, forward strand.
CTGAACTGTGTTTTTGGCAGCCTTATGGGGTTAGAAGGATAAAAGTAGGATCCCAGAGCCCATGAAGATTAGGAGGGAGAAGGATCCCGAATGAATTTCCTGTGCTGTAAGTTGAGTCTCCACAGGATCATAACCTGGGAAAACTAGAAGCACACTAAGACCAGCAAAAATTGCAGCCCAGCTTCATCCTGGATTGCTATATCTTCCTAGGAACCTGCTGGAAGCAAGTATTATCTTCTATGGGAAAAAAATAATGTTATTGTAGGCCTCAAAATTTTTCCACAAACAAGTATTCAAATATTGTGTCTAGCACACAATTAAAATAACCAGACATACCAAGTATCGATTAATAATTAATGATTAAACAAAATGTTTACTATTTTGGAATATTATTTAGCCTTAAAAAGGAAGGAAATTCTGACACATGCTATAACATGGATGAAACTTGAGAACATTACAGTAAGTAAAATAAACCAATCACAAAAAGAGAAATACTATATGATTCTACTTACATGAAGTACCTGGAGTAGTCAAATTCATAGAGACAGAAAGTAGAATGGCAGTTGCCAGGAGCTGACAGGACAGGGGAAATAGAAATTTGTTGCTTAATGGGTATAGAGTTACAGTTTTGCAAGACGTAAAGAGTTCTAGAGATGGATAGTGGTAATAGTTGCACAACAATATGAATGTACTTAATACCACTGACTGTACACTTAAAAATGATTAAGATAGTAAATTTTTTGTTAGTGTATTTTACTACAATAAAAAATTTAGAAAAGTGAAGAAATGTATAAATCAAAAAAATGAGGGGGAAATTAAGACATTCTCAGATAATCAAAAGCTATGAGTTTGTTGCTGCCTAGACCTGTCCTGTAAGAAATGCTAAAGGGTGTCCTTCTGGCTGAATTGAAAAAGAAACTAGACAGTTATGTGAAGCTGTAAGAAGAAATAAAGATCTCTAGTGAAGGTAAATACATGGGTAATTATAAAGTCTAGTATTATTATAATTATGGTAGGTAACTACATTTGTTTAAAACTTGGTTTAAAGGACAAATTCATAAAAAACATTATTGACCATAAAACATGTAAAGATTTAATCTGTGACTTCTAATAACAGAAAGAGGAAAGGGAGCTACATACAAGTTTTGTGTGCTACTGAATATAAATTCGTATATTCAGCTCAAATTAGAGTGTTATAACCTTAGGCTGTTAAATGTAATCCCTATGGTAACCACAAAGAAAACAGCTATAGAATATACACATAAGGAAATGAGAAGAGAACTCACTACAAAAATCAACTGAACACAAAAGAAGGCAGTAATAGAGGAAGTGAGGGATAAAAAAAGGTATAAGGCGTATAGAAAACAAATAGCAAAATGACAAAACTAAGTGAGGCCCCCCTTATCTGTAATTACTTTAAATGTAAATGGAGTAAATTCTCCAATCAAAAGATAAAAATTTGCAGAGTAGATTTTTTAAAAATGATTCAATTATATACTATCTATAAAGACTCACTTTAGATCCAAAGACACAAATAGATTGAAAGCAAAAGCACTGAAAAAGATATTCCATGAGAATAGTAACCAAAAGAGAACTGGGGTAGCTACATTAACAGACAAAATAGATTTTATTTAATTTTATTTATTTATTTATTTAAGATTTAATTTATTTATTTGACAGAGAGAGACACAGTGAGAGAGGGAACACAAGCAGGGAGAGTGGGAGAGGGAGAAGCAGGCTTCCCGCTGAGCAGGGAGCCCGATGTGGGGCTCGATCCCAGGACCCTGGGATCATGACCTGAGCTGAAGGCAGACACTTAACGACTGAGCCACCCAGGCGCCCCACAAAATAGATTTTAAATCCAAAAGGTTACAAGAGACAAAGAAAGACATTATATATTAATAAAAGTTTTAATACAGCAAGAGAATATAACAATTACAAACATATACATATAAATATATGAGGCAAAAATTGACAGAATTTAAGGGAGAAATAGACAGTTTTACAATAATAGTTGGAGACCTGAATGCCCTACTTTAAATCATGGATTGAAGAACTAGACAGAAGACAAGTAAGGATATAGAGTACTTGGACAACACAATAAACCATCTAGACCTAACAGACATACAGAATATTCTTATTATTTCCTTCTCTCTATTCTGTGACAACAGCAGAAAACATATTCTTCTTAAGAACACATGTTACACGCAAATAATGAATCATGGAACACTACATCAAAATAAATAAATAAATAGAAACAAAAACAAAAACAACAAAAAGAAAATAAACATTTGCAAAGGCAAAAAAAAAAAAAAAGAAGAAGAACACATGAGACATTCTCTAGGATAGACCATATGTTAGGCTACAAAACAAGTCTCAGTAGATTTTTTTTTTTTAATTTTATTATGTTATGTTAGTCACCATACAATACATCATTAGTTTTTGATGTGGTGATCCATGATCCATTGTTTTCGTATAACACCCAGTGCTCCATGCAGTACGTGCCCTCCTTAATACCCATCACCTGGCTAACCAATCCCCCCTCCCCCCTCCCCTCTAAAACCCTGTTTGTTTCTCAGAGTCCATAGTCTCTCATGGTTCATCTCTCCCTCTGAATTCCCCCCCTTCATTTTTCCCTTCCTTCTCCTAATGTCCTCCATGCTATTCCTTATGTTCCACAAATAAGTGAAACCATATGATAATTGACTTTCTCTGCTTGACTTATTTCACTTAGCATAATCTCCTCCAGTCCCATCCATGTTGATGTAAAAGTTGGGTATTCATCCTTTCTGATGGCTGAGTAATATTCCATTGTATATATGGACCACATCTTCTTTATCCATCCAACTGTTGAAGGGCATCTCGGCTCTTTCCACAGTTTGGCTATTGTGGACATTGCTGCTATGAACATTGGGGTGCATATGGCCCTTCTTTTCACTACATCTGTGTCTTTGGGGTAAATACCCAGGAGTGCAATTGCTGGGTCATAGGGTAGCTCTATTTTTAAATTTTTGAGGAACCTCCACACTGTTTTCCAAAGTGGCTGTACCAACTTGCATTCCCACCAACAGTGTAAGAGGGTTCCCTTTTCTCCACAACCTCTCCAACATTTGTTGTTTCTTTCCCTGTCAGTAGATTTTAAAAGGTAGATATCATACAAAGTATCTTTTCCAGCCACAAAGGGATGAAGATAGAAATCAGTAACAGAAGTAAAATGAAAATTCATAAATATGTGGAAACTAAGCAACATTCTTAAACAACCAGTGGGCCAAAGAAGTAATCACAAGGGAAATTAGAAAATTTATTTAGAGACAAATGGAAATGAAAATAAAATATACCAAAACTTATGGGATGCAGCAAAAAGAGTGCTCAGAAGGAAATTTATAGCAGTAAATGACTACACTTTAAAAAAAAAAGAGAGAGAAAGAGAAAGATTTCAAATCAATGCCTTAACTCTGAACTTTCAGGAACTAGAAAAAGAAGAGAAAAATAGGGGCGCCTGGGTGGCTTGGTTGGTTAAGCATCTGCCTTTGGCTCAGGTCATGATCCCAGGGTCCTGGGATCGAGCCCCGCGTCAAGCTCCCTGCTCAGCGGAGAGCCTGCTTCTCCCTCTCCCTCTGCCTGCCACTCTGCCTATCTGTGCTCTCTCTCTCTGTCTCTGTCAAATAAATAAATAAAATCTTAAAAAAAAAAAAGAGAAAAATAAACCCAAGCTAATAAGAAATAGTAAAAATTAGGGCAGAGATAAACAAAATACAGAATTAAAAAGCAAAAGTGCAATGCCATCTCTACCATAACCCCAATGGTATTTTTTTGCAGAAATGGAAAAGCTGATTCTAAATCCATATGGAGTTTCAAGAGCTCTGGGTAGCCAAAACAACCTTGAAAGAGAACAAAGTTGGGCGACTCATACTTCCTAATGTCAAAATGTACTACAAAGCTATGATAATCAAAACAGTGTGGTTGGTACTGGCATAAGGACAGACATAGACCAATAGAATAGAATTGAAAATACAGAAATAAAACTTCTTATTTTGGTCCTTGATATTCAACAAGGATCATTCAGTGGGAGAAAAATGTAGTTTTTCCAACAAATGGTGCCAGGAAGACTGAATATCCACATGCAAAAGAATCAGTTGGAACCATTCTTTAGACTATATACAAAAATTAATTCAAAATGGATCAAAGACCTAAATTTAAGAGCTAAAACCATTAAACTCTTAAAAATAAACTAGGAATAAATCTTCCTTGGATTTGGCAATGGTTTCTTAAATATGACACCAAAGGCACAGGCAGGGGTGCCTGGCTGGCTAAGTCAGTAGAGCACGTGACTCTTGATCTCAGCGTCATGAGTTCAAGCCCCACCTTGGGTGTGGAGCCTACTTAAAAACAAAAAAAAACCAAAAGCACAGCAACAAAAGAAAAAAAACAGATAAAGTGGACATGATAAAAATGAAAAACTTTTGTGCATCAAAGAACACTATTAATAATGAAAGATAAGCAATGGAATGGTAATATTTGCAAAGTATATATGTGAAAAGGGCTTAATATCCAGAATATATAAATAACTCCTACAACTTGAAAACAAAAACCAATCAACCCATTTTTAAAATAGGCAAAAAAGGGGCACTTGGGTGGCTCAGTCAGTTAAGCATCCAACTCTTGATTTTGGCTCAGGTCATGATTTCAAGGTTGTCAGATGGAGCCCTGAGTCAGGCTCCGTGCCCAGCACGGAGTCTGCTTGTCCCTCTCCCTCTGCTCCTTCCCCTTCTCCCCCTGCTTGCACTCTCTCTCTCTCAAATAAATAAATAAAATCTTTAAACGAATAATAAAATGGGCAAAAAAGATACACAAATGACCAATGAACACACGGAAAGATGTTCAACATCATTAGTCATTAGGGAAATGCAAATCAAACCCACAATGAGATACCACTTCACACCTACCAGAATGGCTATAATAAAAAACAAACAAACAAAACCAGAAAATAACAAGTGTTGACAAAGATGTGGGAGGATTGTAACCCTTGTACACTACTGGTGGGAATATAAAATCGTGCAGCAGCTCTGGAAGACAATTTGGTGATTCCTCAAAAAGTTAAATGTAGAATTACCATATGACCTACCACATAATTCCACTCCTACATATACCCCAAAGAATTGAAAAAAGGGACTCAGGTACTTGTTCATTAATGTTTATAGCAGCATTATTGATATTAGCCAAAAAGTGAAAAAAACCCAAGTGTCCTTCAACAAATGAATGGATGTTTTATATTCAGGGTTCTCTAGAGAAACAATAGGAGATAATAGATGACAAACAGATAGATGGATATAGAGATACACAAATATAAAGGGATTTATTATAAGGTATTGGCTCACATGATTATGGAGGTTGAGAAGTCCTATGGTCTACTATCTGCAAAGCTAAAGACCCAGGAAAGCTGGTGGTGTAGTTCAAAGACCTAAGAGCTGGAGAGCCAATGGTATAGACTCCAGTCCAAGTCTGAAAGCCTGAGAATCAGGAGTGCTAAGGAAGGAGACCGATATCCCAGCTTAATCAGTCAAGTGGAGAGCAAATTCAACTTTCAATTGGCCTTCTGTTCTACTTTGGCTCTCAACAGATTGGATGATGCCCACCTACACTGGGGAGGGCCATCTGCTTTACTCAGTCCATCAATTCAAATTTCTATTTGGAGCGATGAAAAAAAATGGAACCAGATAGTGGTGATGGTGTATATGTAATTAATGATACTGAATTCGTACACTTAAAAAATATAAAAATGTACCAAAAAAATGGCAAATTTTATGTTATATATATTTTAGTCCAATAAAAAATTGGTTTAACATGGTTGATTACATTCACAGTAAAGAAAAACCCATACAATTGCTTCAATAGATGTAGAAAAATCATGATAAAATTCAAAACCCATTCATGAAGATACTTTTTTAGAAACCTAGAAATAGAAGAGAACTTCCTAAATCTGTAAAAGGGTATTGTGCCAGTTATCAATTTTTTGCCTCTCAGCTCCAAAATCACCCTTCAGTACCTGCTCTGTGACGGACTGAATTCTTGAAGCACTTTTCCTTCACAGCAAGTACGGGGAACTTTCCCGAAAGAGGGTGCTGGAGTGACACTGCAAGAGAGATGGTTTATCTCCCTGACTCCAGAGTACAGTGTTTTGCTTTTTCTTGCTTCTTTCTTGCTCTTTCTTGCTTCCTTCTGCACATAGGTCAGAGGTATAAGTGTGTGGGCACATTTGGGGGTACTCTACTCCAGTTGTGTGCTCAGAGCATGTAGTCCTCAGTAATCTTGCAGCCTCAGCCCAGGTCCAGTAACGGCCTTCCCATGGCCTTTCCAAGATCCTGGTCTCATAAACATAGTGGAAACCTAACTCTTTTACACCAGCCTTGAATGGCCTGAGTCCTAAAGGGTTGTTTATGTTTGTCTCTCAATTATTGCCCTGTGCAAGCCTGAGCAACCTAGAAAACTTCTCCACCAACCAGAGTGTTGCAACCACATGATTTACAATGAGGGCTGTACTGTAGCCTTGGGAAGGGAGCTCCATTTCCAAATTTGTATGTCCTCGGATACTCTCCTTCAGCTCTTGGTGTCCTTTAACATTATCTCTACATCTTCATAGTTACCCTCCTATCATGGTTTCATAATTCTTTGTATTGAGCTTTCTCTGTTAAAATTACTGGGTTGGTTTCTCATTGGGACTGATTGGTTGCAGACTGCTACAAGTACTTAAAAATATCTGTGGTAGGGGCACCTGGGTGGCTCAGTTGGTTAAGCGACTGCCTTCGGCTCAGGTCATGATCCTGGAGTCCCTGGATCGAGTCCCGCATCGGGCTTCCTGCTCGGCAGGGAGTCTGCTTCGTCCTCTGATCCTATCCCCTCTCAGGTGTTCTCTCTCTCTCTCATTCTCTCTCTCTCAAATAAATAAATAAAATCTTTAAAAAAAAAAAATATCTGTGGTAAACATCATACTTAATGGTTAATGCTGTAAGTTTTCCCTTCGAGATCAAGAACAAGAATGCATACTATCACCATTTCTATGCCACACTGTACTAGATACTGTAATACGGCAAGAAAAAAAATGGCATATGGATTGGAAAGGAAGAAAGGAAATTTTCATTATTCACAGATTATAATGATAATATACATTTAAAAGTCCAAAATGATCTATTCAATTATTAGAATATATGTAATTAGCAAGATTACTGGATGCAAAGTCAACATACAAAAATCTATATTTATATCATTTGTATCATGATATAATTATATGTATAATTATTAACATAATTGTATTTGTAATATAATTATAAATATAATAATATAATTATAAGAAAAAGAAACTTTAAAAATACCATTAACAAAAATATAAAAATATTAAATACTTAACAATAAATGTAACAAAAGATGTGCAAAAAGTGTAAGACATTATTGTGAAAAATTGAAGCCATCTTAAAAAATGGATAGATACACAAGTTCATGAAATCATAGACTCAATATTGTGAAGATGACAATTTCCCCAAAACTGATGTATAGATTCAAGACAATTAGAATTGAAACTCTTATAAGTTTTTTGTTGTTGTTTGTATAGTAAACTGACAAACTTATTTTTAACATTTATATGGAAATGAAAAATTGATAAAGAGCCAAGACACTTTTGAAGAAGAAAAACAAGGAAGGAAGACTTGCTCTATCAAATATCCAGATTTATTATAAAGGTAAAATAATTAAAATAGTATGACACTGGCATAAACATAGAGATGAATAGAACAGAATAGAGTCCCAAACCAGAGTCATGCATACACAAACATGAAAAGTTTGTCACTGCAGAGAGTGGGTGAACCATAGTATTTTAAATAAATTGTGCTGGGAAAACTGGATACCCACGTGATAAAAAAAAGAAACTTCGTCCCCATCTGACTCCATATAAAAACCAATTCCAGATAAATTACAGATTTAAATATGAAAGCCAAACAATAATAAAAATAATATTTAATAATAATAAAAAACCTATAAAAACATAGGAAAATAGCTTCATGACTTCAAGATAGGGGCACATTTCTTTTTTTTAAAGATTTATTTATTTATTTGACAGAGGGAGACACAGCGAGAGAGGGAACACAAGCAGGGGGAGTGGGAGAGGGAGAAGCAGGCTTCCCGCGGAGCAGGGAGCCCGATGCGGCGCTTGATCCCAGGACTCTGGGATCACGACCTGAGCCTAAGACAGATGCTTAACGACTGAGCCACCCAGGTGCCCCTAGGGGCACATTTCTTAGACAGCTATAAAAAGCACTAACCAAAGGAAAAGATTAATGAACAGGGCTATATTAAAATAAGAACTTCTGTATATCAAAAGATGCTGTTCAACCGGTTTGTACCCAAAAGGACTCCTCCAAACCCCAAACAAAAGATAGACAACTCAATGGACAAATGAGAAAAGAAACAAGGATAAGCACTTAACAAAAGAGAATATCCACGGGCCCAAAACATAGGAAATGGAGCTCTACTCCATTAATAATTAGAGAAATGAAAATTAAAACTACAATGAGATACCATTACACTGACAACACCAAATATAAGTGTGGATATGGAACACTGGAACCCTCATCACTGCTGGGGATGGGGGATGTGTGTAAATTCCGATAACAAAATTGGGAGCTAGTCAGTCTTGTCTCTCATATTCCATGACTCAGAATTCACTCCTAGGTGGAATTTCTAACAAAAATACCTGCACATGGGCACCAAAAGACATGCACAGGAATGTCTACAGTAGCACTGCTCAAAGTAACTCCAAACTGGACAACCCAAGTATCCAACAATTGCAGAAGGGATAAAGAAATTATGTAGGGAGGGTGGGGTACAATGAGTGAAGGGTATCATAAACTACAAACTTTCAGTTATAAAATAAATAAGTTGGGGCACCTGGGTGGCTCCATCTGTTAAGCATCTGACTCTTGATTTTGGCTTAGGTCATGATCTCAGGGTCATGAGATCAAGCCCTGCATCAGGCTCTATGCTCAGCGGGGAGTCTGCTTAGGATTCTCTCTCTCTCTCTGTCCCTCTGTCCCTCCTGCCACCCCCCCACATGCTCTCTCTCTCTCTCTCTCTCTCTAAAATAAAGAAAGAAATCTTTAAAAAAATAAAAATAAAATAAATGAAAAATAAAATAAGTCATGGGGATGTAATGTACAGCATGCTAACTATAATAATACTGTATTACATATTTGAAAGTTGCCAGGAGAGCAAATCTTAAAAGTCCTCATCAGAAGAAAAAAAAAGAAAAAAAAATTTTTGTAGCTGTGTATGGTGATGAATGTTAACTAGACTTGTGGTAATCCTTTCACAATGTATTCAAATATCAAATCATTATGTTGAATATCTGAAACTAATACAATGTTATATGTCAATTAGTCAATTACACCTTAATAAAAAATAATAAAATTATGGTATATTTATATAATGAAGTAATATACAACATTGAAAATGAATGCACTATAGCTTCATGCAATGACATGAATTTCATAAACATAATAATAAGTCAAAGAAGCCAAACACTATATGCCAATTCCATCTATATGAAGTTCAGAAAATGAGCAAAACTAAAGTATAGTGTTTATTAGTACATGTTTACGTGGTAAAAGTATAAAGAAAGGCTAGGAAATTATTACTATGACCTTTAGGATAGTGCTTACTTTAGAAAAAGACAAAGTACGCGTGATCAGGAGGGGGCGTGATGAGGACTTCAGTGGTGTTGAAACATTCTAGTTTTTGACCCAGGTGGCGATCACTTGGAGGTTAACTCTGAGAATTCATTGAGCTGTATATTTTTTTGTAAATGTCTGTAATATTTCATGTTTTAAAGGGTTAAAAGAGGAGCACCTGGGTGGCTCAGTCAGTTGAGTGTCCGACTCTTGGTTTTGGCTCGGGTCCTGATCTCAGGGTTTTGGGATGGAGCCCTGTGTCCGGCTCCATGCTCAGCAGGGAGTCTGCTTCAGGATTCTCCCTCCCTCTACCCCTCCATTCCCCACCCCCACTCTTGCATGTGTTTTCTCTCTCAAATAAATAAATAAATCTTAAAAAAAATTTTAAAGGGTTGAAAGAATAGATGACTGCCTGGCAGCACTGAGGACCCAGTAGACAAAGCACATTTTAGTAAGTCCTAAATGTTGTGACTTCTCTTGTAGTGTGTAGGAGCCTGGGAGTAAGAGATGCGGAGAAGGAGGATGGCAATGACCCAGGATGGGGACTGGTTTGTCAGGACTCTGGAAGCCTGGCAGGGAGGGGTGGGGAGAGGAAACCACACATCCTTGAAATTGCAGTCCCTGAAGCAGACATTCAGGCAGACATAAACTCAATTAGTCAAACGCCCTAGGAGAATAGAAGGCGAAAAGACCAAAGATCACAGTGAGGGAGAAGAGTAAGTTCATAGATGTGAGAGTCTGGAAGAAGCAAAGGGTATTAGACACAGGAGAGCTTCAGTGAACACTGCAGTAAAATGTAGTGTATTGATACCATGTACACAGAAACAAGGATCTCTTAGCGTAGCATTCATTCATTCATTCATTTAAGTCTTTATTGAGTCTCAGGAACTATTCTAGGTGCCATAGAGAATACAAGAAGTTAGACAGTTTTCTTTAGTTTTAACTAAGATAAGACACACCCTCATGAACATTTAAGTTATAGGTCAAGATTCTACTGCTGGAGGGATAAAGCCCCAACTCACCCCCACACAAAGCATATAAGCTCCACCCCAGTTTGGCCCCTTGCCAGTGGCATATTCCCATGGGTGTCTGCTCTTCCCCAGAGCAGCTCATTTTCACTGATCCTGTGACCATATGCAGGCACAGTTCTATGCACTTTATTCATTCTCACGATGACTTTAAGAGGTTGTCGGTACCATTATTATCCACACTGTCCAGGTGAGGTAACAAGCCCAGAGAGGTGAAGTAACTTGTTCATGTTCACAAAAGCTTATAGGTACTGGGGCCAGGATTCCAGGACTGGCTCCAGAGCATGTGCTCTCCACAAATACAACTGGGCCACAGTCATCTTTCTCTGGCCCTGGACAAGTCCAAACTCTTTCATGCCTCTGTAGCTTTGGATTTTCTCCCTGTTGTCTTCCCCACAAACCCAGCGAGAAGGCTGCCATCACTGTGCAGCCTTCCATGGCCACTTCCTCAGGGTCAATCTCTACCTTCCTCCTCTATGGCCTCATCTTTCATGGGCCTCTCCTAACTCCTAGCATGTCCCTACATGTCCTCAAGGGCAGGAACTTTGATTTGTTTGTCAATAGGTCTTCTCTAGAATCTGTCACACATGAGATCACAGGCTGAATTGGATCCAAAGAAAAATATAAATCCTAAATAAGTGGAGTCAATACTGAGAGTCATAAAAGTTAGAAGAAAGAGAGGCCCGTGTAGTCTGAGGTAGCCTGGGGAAGTCTTCTGAAGGGAGTAGCCCCTGGCTAGACCGTAAGGGATGAGCAAAACCTATACCACTGAGGATGATCAAGAGGGTAACCAGGGTGGGAAAGAGTGTGTGCACAGGCCTAGAGACTCCAGTGCACAAGGTGTCTTCAGACTTTAAACCAAACTTGCCAGAGCACAGGCTGCAGGCAAAACAACCAGGGATCAAGAGGCAAGATATTAAACTCCCAATACAAATACCTACCCCAAGATCTTAAGTTCTTCCTAAGTAAATCCAGAAAACCAGAATACTTCTGAGTACAAGAGACCTGGAGAAAAAAAAAAAAGATTAATCAGATTTAGAATTTTTTTATACTTTCTATTGGATAATATGAATATGGTACACAATTAACTGCTCTGAATCTGGCACTGTTTTAAATAAATCGGTATCAGCATATAGAGATTTCACTGCATTTTCTTTGCAACCAGGCCGTCTGAGTTGCTGCCATCAATCGGGGCCTGGCCTGAGATCTAAAAGGTGCCCATATGATACCCATCATGCCAACAGCAAGCTCCTCCCCAAGCTTCTCATAGTTGTGGTACAAACAGTCCTGCCATGTGCAGGCTCCTGCCAAGAAAGGGCGGCACTGACCATACATAAGGGATATTTCTTGAGGGGGGCATAGGGTGGATTTCTATGTGGCCTCTTTTTGGGAGGGCCTGGAAAGTATATGCCACCAGGTTTGGGTTACTGATGGAATGTCTTTGCAAACCAGACTGAATGGACTAGGAGGGTTGAGCTCTACTATCCAGATGGTACCTCCTGTCCTGTCTAGTCTTTTTTGCTCTTATTATCACCTTTCTTCTAGATGAATGAGAGGAACATAAGGAATATATAAATATTATTTTCAACAGATGTCTACAAAAGAAAAACTCTTCATTATTCTTCATAAGATCCCAGACCCATAGGAACTTCCTTGAGGTATGTGAGAGAGGCCCTCCTGCCTGTTTATCACTAAAAGAGAATCAAATATAGGTAGTAGGGTTGTCATCATGTGAGAAAATCTTTCCTTTACTTCTACGTATTTGCCTTAGATTCTTTGCAAGTAAAAATAACACATTTCATCGGCACTACTAAATCTACAAATTACCTTAATGACCTTGATCTCATTTAAACTCATTTTGCAAATGGGCAAACATTGTTCCATGAGTTTTACTGATAGCCTACGATTGCAAAGTTACTAAGTAATAGTGCCTGGCCCAAGTCTAGGACTTCAGGGTCCAAATCCGTCCCACTTCATAGCAAACACATTATAACATATTTTCACACATATTTTCAGAACATATAAATTTTTGCTGTATAATTTTTATAATTCCAATTTGGACTTTTGTTATAACTTATAAATGTTTTCTCTTGATTCAAACTTACATTTTTATGTAATTGTATAGGGCTTGAGTTGAGTAGCAGCTGACTCATTGATATCATGTTACATTTTGCAGACTCTTAATTAAATATTTATTTCAATTTCAGTGTTTTATCCTCATGTTTAGGAGCCAATACATTTTTTTTTCCAGATCTGAAATATTGTCATGGGTCCTTGAAAGGTCATGGGTCCCGAGCAACAAGCCAAGAATGCTTCATGGCAGAAAGAGCCCTGTTCTGACTGCTGTACCACTCAGCCCCTAGCACAGGGGTGTGATGTGAGCAGAAGCTTAGAAGCTGGAATATAGAGGGCAGGTAAAAGTGGCTGTCACAGATTCAGCTGGCTGGAGCAGAAAGCACGGGATCCAGTCCATCTCTGACCTTCTAGCTAGCTCCATGGAACTTCTCTGGGATAATCTGCTGCCTGAACTCTGAAACAGGCTGTGTCCTTACGTTAAACCATACTATTAATCCACAGAGTTAAGCAGCATCTAGAAAAACTTCAATAAGCAAAGGAAGAGTTTATTCTATATGTTAGTAGAGCTCTTCCTAAAACCAATCTCACAGGATTCAGGGATACTGGTCTTGACTGACCTCATCACCAAAAACCCCCAACCCCAGGGAGAGCTGGGTTTGGAGAGGAACTCAAGAGAGAGCAGAGGGAGCCCCTCCTTTTGTTGCCATGGGGACATGCAGAATCCTTCTACCAACCAAGCCCGGGATTATAGCCATTCCTACTGAACCTCCCGCTAGGTGGCCTTGCTTTGGAGGCAACATATTCCCAATAATTCTGAGTAAGTTGTTTTTATAAAATGCATTTTAAATGCACAGGCCAGGGAAATCTAACTACTTAAAGGCATACTATCCCAGATCCTTTTAGAAAAAAAGAAAGAAATCTTCAATATTCTAAGCAGTCGCTCCCTAAATTCTCCTTTTGGGTGTCCATATTTTTGTGTTCTGCAGTTTTAATAAATTAGAACACATTAACGCAGTACTTGCTAATATTGCATCAGGCCTTGGAATGTAGAAAGAAAAATGAGTTGTTGTTTGTGCCATGCCACCTTTCTTCAGTAATTGAAACAAATTTGAAAATGTGGAGAACCCTGGGGATTCGGGAGAAACTCTTCACTCATCTATTCCTCTAGTTGCCATGGAGAACAACAGTTTTAAAGGCATCTTTAAATAAAGTCAGCCCTGAGCCGAAACCTCACTTCTTGAGTGAGGAAGAGTATTAATGGGGCAGGAGACAAGTCTCTTTGCTGCTCTAAATAGCAAGTAATCTGAAGAAGACACAAGTGAACCTTGTGTTTATTCAGAAGAGACATTCATGTGGGAGATAGCAAGTGGCTCTGGAGCAGTGCACCCACTAGAACTTTCCAGGGTCTCCCTTTCATGCTCAGAATCCCATTCCTGATCCTCAGAGCTATGGGCTTCTGAGAGTTGGTTCTCTCTCCATGTTCACCAGGCTTCATTTACCAAATATTCTGCTTCTTTGTACCCAGTGGTCCTAGAATTAACAAGAACATGGTCTGCCCTTTCTCAGTGCTTATAAATAACTTCCTCTGACCCTTTTGTCCAATTTCTACCTCTCCACTTTCAAATTTCTCCTTGAAACTCTCATCCCCTGAGAGTCTCCTTTGTTCTGGTTACCTTAAGGAAGGTGGAGACTAGCTAATAATAATAATAATAATAATAATAATAATAATAATAATAAATGGACATTTATTATGCACCTATGAAACACTTAACATAGATTATCTCATTTTATCTCCTGGCAACCTTGAGATAGGTACTATTTTTACCCCCATTTAAAAGAGGGAGAAATAGTCTTAGGAAGTACAAGTGACTTGGTCACACAGTTGGCAAGTAGCAGAATAGGGGTTCAACCCAGACTGTCCAACTCCAGAGTATCCACTCATATTGTCTTTCCATCTAATCATTCATTCATTTAGCCAACCTATATTTATTGAGCCCTCACTATATGCCATGCACTGTTCAGGGTAGATAGCAATGATGAAGGTAAAAGAGGTTTCTACCCTCATTATAATTCTTTGATTCTAGTAGGGGTAGACAGGCAAGAAATGAACAAATAAAACAGGTAATTTCTGAGATGGGGGCTGTGGAGAAAATACTTCAAAGAATGGAGCAGTGGTCTTCAAACTTGAGTGTGTATGAGCTCACCCGGGGGAGCTTGTTGAATCACAAATTGCTGGGCCACACTCAGAGTTCCTCATCTAGCAGGTCTGCAGTGGGGCCCGGGGAATTTGCATTCCTAACAAGCTCCCAGGTGAGGCTACTATTGCTGGTGTGGGACTACACTTGGAGAATCACTGGGATAGGGAATAACTGGGATTGGAGTGGGGAGTGGGAAAGCCTCTCTCAGGATGTGTGGCATTTGAGTTGAGACCTGAATGACGAAATGAGTAAGCCACCAGAAGATACAAAGAAGCAAAGGGTACCAAAAGGGCAAAGTCCTCAAGGTAGAAATGAACTCTGGGTATTGGAAGGACAAAACAAAGATCTGCTGGGTGTTGAATGAGGGAAAGAAGAGAGACAGACAAGGCCAGCTTAGACCCAACACAGTTATTTCTTTTCCTCTTGCTCCGCTAGATGATGTTGTTTTAACATGAAAATTAGAATGTCTTTAACCAACAAAATAGTGACAATTGGATGACTTAAAAAATAAAGATCCAATATTAGATTACTTTAAATGGCATCTCCTGTGACACATTTAAAATATGACTTCAGTTGCTCTTCACTCCAATGCCATTTTCAATTGTAATTTTTCAAGCAAAAATCATCTATTGTGTTACACACAATGTACATTGTGTTGTATCTTATTTAATTATATATCTTTTATCTGGGCAATCTGTCAAATCTGCAAGTTGTTGCAAAAATTACAGACAGGATCCATGCCTTTTCTTTCCTCATTCTTCTACCTTAGTGCTTTTCAAATACAAATATGCCTAAAACTGAACTCATATAACAGGCTCCCTGGAAGGGAAAATGTGTTAAGGAGAGTGATGAAGGTATACCTCTTGTTCTTGCCAGAGTCCCTTGCCCACCCTGGTCCCTGTGGTGGAGGAGTGCCAAGCTGAGACAGTATGAGGTCTAGGCTTCTGTTGGATTCTCAGCCAGGGTGAGTATCTGTTGCAGGAAAATTGGCTCCTCTCTTTCTCTCAGCAGACACACTTGGAGCTGCTTTTGCAGCAAGGTCTTTACTATCTTCCTTTGCTTTGGATCTGTTCTGATGAAGCAGTGATGTTCTGCATGACTGATAAAGACAGCCTGTTCATCTCATTTCTTAAAACACATAGGAGCAATCAAGCATTCTGAGTTTCCTAAACATTGTACAGTTGATGCCTGGAGCATCCAGAAATTGCTGTTGGTGGGTGTTATGGGGGAAATCGTGTCCTCCAAAATTCATATGTTGAAGTCCTAACCCCTAGAATCTCAGAATGTGACTGTATTTAGATACAGGGTCTTTAAAGAGAGAATTAAGGCTAACTGAGGTCAGTGGGGTGGGCCCTATTCCAATATAACTGGGGTCCTCATAAGAAGGGGAGATTAGGAAACAGACTTCACAGACAGAGAGATGACCATCTGCAAGCCAAGGAGACTGGCCTCAGAAGAAACCAACCCTGCTGACACCTTGCCTCAAGAACTATGAGGAAATAAATTGTTGTTTAAGCCACCCAGTCTGTGGTTCTTTGTTATGGTAGCCCTAGCACATTAATATAGTTGAGTGTTTGGATGGCAGCTGGCCCCATCTAAGCCACTAAGAATTTGGAGAGTTGGCTCTTCTGAGAACCACCACTATGTGTTCATAGAGATTCTTATAGAAACTTTGTTATACTTTTAATTCCATGCTTTAAAAATTTTTCCTCTCTATAAAAATTAAGAAAATCAGGTCCCTTGGGGTGCCTGGATGGCTCAGTTGGTAGAACATGTGATTCCTGATCTCAGGGTCATAAGTTCAAGTCCCACATCAGATGTGGAGCCTACTTAAGAAGAAGGAGGAGGAGGAGGAGGAGCAGAGGAGGAGGGGGGAGGGGAAGGAGAAGGGGAAGAAGATTTGGAGGGGGGGAGGGATGAGGAAAGGGAGGAGGAGGGGGAGGAGGGGGAGAAAGAAGAAGAAGAAAACCAGGTCCCTCCTCTGAGCATATCTTGAAGATTTCAGTTCAGCAGGAAACCTGTGGGCCAGAGGTTAGAGGGAGGAAACAGTTCTTCTAGTCCTCCCCTCCCTGAGACAGTGGGGCTCTCCTGCCTTCTGCTACAACTTTTGGTGCCTGTCTCTCTAAGACAGCACTATCCTTTGACATCTGTTTTACTGACTCTGGTCTGGTCAGCAGACAGGGCGGGCATTTCTGGGTTGCTGCTTCTGCTGCACATTTGGCTGAAATATACCCTGACCCAGATTAGCCTACTTAGATAGTTTGGAAGAAAGGTTTGGGAAGTTCTGAGGAGTGCCTTTGCCTCTGAGGCTCAAGGAGTGTGGAGAATGAATAGCCCTTCTAATATGCCAATAATGACCAAGTGTTGAGTATCCACAAAAGGGGAGCCAGGCTATATAGGGAACACTAAAGTTAGTTCTAGAAGTCCTGCTATTGTCCTGTTCTAGAATAACTTCCTATCTGGATAAGATACTTTTGGTTTCAGGTGACAGAAAACGAACTCAAACTAGCTTAAAACAGAAAAAGGGAGGGTGTAGATTTGGGTCTGTTTAACTGGGATATTCAAAATCTGATGGTTTCAGGTACAGCTTGATCCTGGGCTCAAATTCTGTTATCAGTAAGTGTCTCTCTCTTGTTAACCTGAGACTCTGCTTTCCTGTGTTTGGATCTATTCTTAGGCAAGCAATCCTAGTGTGTTGGCAGAGATGTCTACACATTTATCAGCCTTAGAGGCAGTGATGCCAAAGAAAAGAACATCACTCTTTTCCCAGAGTTACAGCAAAATTCTAGGCAAAACCCCTGAATGGTCCAGCTTGGGTCACCTGTTAATTTCTAAACCAATCACTGTAGCCAGGATGGTAGAGTATTCTGGGTCATGTGCCCACCTCTGGGACTGAGATATGAGGTGGGGGGTGGTGGTGGTTGGCCCCATGTGAGCCACTAAGAATTTGGAAAGTTGGTTCCTCAGAGAGGTGCCAGGAAGAAAAAAAGTAAACACATAAAATATTAATCTTGTATTACAGTAGGCTGGCTTATAAAAGATGCTCAAAACTGGCTGGCTTATATAAAGTGCTTAAATGACAAATTAATAAAAAGGAAAAGTACTGTGTCAAAAATTTGGAGGATGGTGGAAAAGAGAATGGAATGGAAAGAGGATGAAGTTCAAAATTATACATAGCAGTTATAAAAGAGGCAGATTTCAGCTCAATGCAAGGAAAAACCCTACTAGAAGTGAGGACAACAAAGGGAGATGCTTCACAAAGTGGTCATCTCCCCTTTCCTAGATGAGCTCTAGTGGGGATGAATGGCCATCCACCAGGGATGCAGAAAAGGGGGTTCTAAGTCATGTGGGTTGGATTGATCCCAAACCCACTAACCTCTAACCTCTAGAGTTCCGACGATTCCCAAACTCCTCTAACCTCACGCTCCTATGATTCCCAAACTACTTATTTCCACATTAGGAAACCCTGAAGCAGCAAAGAAAGTGCAGACCAGAGGGGGGCACAGTGGGCAGCTCTGAGCTTTTTATTTTTTTAAGTTAACATTTACTGAAGCCTTACTGTGTGCCAAGTACAGTCGAGGTGCTTGCATCCCTTGCCCCACTTAATCCCCAGGATAACCCTTGAAATAAGTTTTAGTGACCCCCCATTTAATGAATAAGGAAATTGGGGTACAGAGAGGTTGAGTAACTTGTCAAGAATGACAGAGTAAATAGCAGAGCTGAGACCTGAATCCAGGCCACTTGTAATTTAAGGCAAAGCTCTTAACCCCTTTGCTCTTGGGGGACAGGCAGGCTGGCTTCTTTCTAGGGTGTCACTGTACACCTCCCTCTGCTCACCTACCCCCTCTGCCTGCTCAGGATCAAGGTCGATCGGGTCCAGATGGTAGCAGGTACATCTAATGAGATGTGAGGGTATTACTCACAAGAAGCCAAGAGTGGCTGGGAGAGAATCCCAGATTCACATCCCTGCACTTGAGATGTCAAGAGCAAATGTTATGGCCATGCATTAGAAACAAACACAACAACAAAGCCAGGGTTATCCTTGAACCCTTTCCAACTCCAGGCAATCCAACTGCTTCAGCCGATTCATGAGTTAGGTAAGCCAGGTAGGCCCCTGTAATGGCTCCTATCTTCCCTCTGGGTTTTTAGAACGAATAATTTAGTTTTTTTAAGTTTTCAATTTTTTTATCCCTTTAAAAAATTGATTTCATTGTATGCTTAAAAAGCTATCAGGAAGGAAGTGCAATTATTTACTATTTTCATTTACCTATTTGCTTATCAAGCAAATATTTATTTAGCACATACTATGCACAAAATCTTGGGTTTTGCAGCAAAGATGAATATTTATTTCACTTAGGAGTTGAAAATGCGTGTTTCCTAGAATAACTAATAAAGGAATCCATAGTCAAAAGCCATACCATTTACCTTAAGGATCCCTGGTGGCCATAAGTAATTGAACCACCAGAATTCATATTAAAAGCTGCAGTAGATGCCCTGCCAGTTTTTGAAACGGACTTCTCCGGGAATATTCAGCATGGGAACTTTACAGCTGGTTCCTCAAACTGCAGACAGATATTATGAGTCTTGCGCCTGCCATCAAGCCTCATGATACTTTAGGTTCCTATTAGGTTCTTTAACACACATATTCATATATGTTGCTAGCTTATGCTAGAGCAACATAGAGTAAGCAAGACATCCTCCTGTCTTCAAAACTAAACCAGCCCCTGTCCAGCCTTTTTCTAGAGAGTGCAGGGAGGAGCCTCTCAGACAGAGAGAAGCAGCTGACCAGGACTGCTCAAATCTGCCCTGGGCCCCTCACTCTGTTCTCACTGCCGACTGTGCCCGAGCCGAGTCATGCCTCTAGCCCCAGTGTCAATACAGTCCTTTCTCTTTGTGGCCCTGGGATTACTGACACAGCCAAACTCTAAAAATATCACTTCAAACACTTACTAGTAAGAGAGACTAAGAAGTAAATGCAAGAAGATAGAGCAAATAAAAGAAGCATAAACACATCCAAGCTTTTAGAGAACCACATCCAGTCTTACAGCATAACTACTCATGGACCAGGTTCATAAGCTCTGTCCCAATTGTTCTCAATCCTGAATGCACATTGGAAGCACCTAGAGAATTGTGTGTGTGTGTGTGTGTGTGTGTGTGTGTGTATGTGTTTGATATGTTTCCTGGGCCTTACTCTCCAGTGGTTTTGGAACTTGGCTGGCTATCCTACAGATGGCTAAACCACATTCCCTAAGACTCTGATTTGCTTGTTCAGAGGTGTGACCTAGGCATAGGTATTTTTAAAAGCTTCCAGGTAATCTAGTGTCCTGCCAGGTAGGGAACCATTGCCCTAGACCACATGAAACAGAATGAACCTGGACACTATTTAATAAGCTTCCCAGTTATAGCTGACTGTATTTCTAAAGATGGTGCTATAGTACCTCCTAACCCTCATGTTCTTCCACAATGTGTCCTTGACAATGCAGTCCTTTAAAGAGGGAGTCTATAACATCATATTCAATAGTGAAAAACTAAGACTTTTCCCCCTAAGATTAGGAACAAGACAAGGATGTCCACTCTCACCACTTTTATTCAACATACAACTGGAAGTCCTAGCAATCAGACAAGAAAAAGGAATAAAAGGAATCCACATCAGTAAGGAAGAAGTAAAACTGTCACTCTTTGCAGACAACATGATACTCTATATAGATACTCTATATGATACTCTATATAGAAGAAGTAAAACTGTCACTCTTTGCAGACAACATGGTACCTTAGAGGGCACCTGCGTGGCTCAGTCAGTTAAGCGTCTGCCTTTGGCTCAGGTCATGATTCCAGGTCCTGGGATCAAGCCCCACGTCAGGCTCCCTGCTTGGCGGGAAGTCTGATTACTCCTCTCCCTCTGCCTGCTGCTCTCCTTGCTTGTGTGCTCTCTCTCTCTCTGTCAAATAAATAAATAAAATCTTTAAAAAAGAAAAGAAAAGAAAGCTCTATAGACTCTACCAAAAACTACTAGAACTGATAAATGAATTCAGTAAGGTCACAGGATACAAAAATCAATGTATAGAAATATGTGCATTTCTATACACTAATAATAAAGCAACAGAAAGAGAAATTAAGAAAGCAATCCCATTTACAGTTGCACCAAAAGTAATAAAGTACCTAGGGATAAACTTAACCAAGGAGGTGAAAGACCTATACTCTGAAAACTATAAAACACTGATGAAAGAAATTGAAGATGACACAAATAGAAAGATATTCCATGCTCGTGGATTAGAAGAACAAATATTGTTAAAATGTTCATACTATCCAAAGCAATCCATAAATTTAATACAATCCTTATCAAAATACCAACAGCATTTTTCACAGAACTAGAACAAATAATCCTAAAACTTGTATGGAACCATAAAAGATCCCCAATAGCCAAAACAATCTTGAAAAAGAAAGACAAAACTGGAGGTATCATAGTAGTAATCACAACAGTATGGCACAGAAATAGACACATAGATCAATAGAACAGGATAGAAAGCCCAGAAACAAACCCACAATTATAATGATCAATTAATCTTTGACAAAGGACGCAAGAATATGCAATGGGAAAAAGTCTCTTCAACAAATGGTGTTGGGAAAACTGGACAGCAACATGCAGAAGAATGAAACTGGACCACTTTCTTATACCATACACAAAAAGAAACTCAAAATGGATTAAAGACCTAAACGTGAGACCTGAAATCATAAAAATCCTAGAAGAGAGCACAGGCAGTAATTTCTCTGACATCAGCCATAGCAACATTTTTCTAGATATGTCTCCTATGGCAAGGGAAAGAAAAGCGAAAATAAACTACTGGGATGACATCAAAATAGAAGGCTTCTGCGCAGTGAAGGAAACAATCAACAAAACTAAAAGGCAACCTACTGAATGGGAGAAGATTTTTGCAAATGACATATCTGGTACAGGGTTAATACCCAAAGTATATAAAGAACTTATGTAACTCAACCCCCCCCCCCCCCCCAAGTAATCCAATTACAAAATGGGCAGAAGACATGAACAGACATTTCTCTAAAGAAGACATCCGGATGGCCAACAGACACATGAAAAGACACTCAACATCACTCATCATCAGGGAAATGCAAATCAAAACTACAATGAGATATCACCTCATACCTGTCAGAATGGCTAAAATAAAAAACACAAGAAACAACAAGTGTTGGTGAGGATGTGGAGAAAAAGGAACACTTGTGCACTGTTGGTGGGAATACAAACTGGCACAGCTACTGTGGAAAATGGTATGGAGGTTCCTCAAAAAGTTAAAAACAGAACTACCCTAAAAATAGATTACTATGATCCAGTAATCACATTACTGGGTATGCACTCAAAAAATACAAAACCACTAATTGGAAAGAATATATATATCCCTATGTTTATAGCAGCATTATTTACAATAGGCAAACTATGCAGCCCAAGTGTCCACTGATACCTGAATGTATAAAGAAGATGTTATGTGTGTGTATATATATATACACATATATAATGAAATAGTATTTAACCATAAAAAAGAATGAAATCTTGCCATTTGCAAAAACATGGATGGAGCTAGAGAGTATAATAAGTGAAGTAGGTCAGTCAGAGAAAGACAAATACTGTATGATTTTATTCATATGTGAAATTTAAGAAACAAAACAAATAAGCAAAGGGAAAAAAAAGAGAGACAGAAAGACAAACCAAGAAATAAACTCTTAACTATAGAGAAAAAACTGATGGTTACCAGAGGGGAGGCGGGTGGGGAGATGGGTGAAATAGAGGATGGAGATTAAGGAGTGCACTGGTTATGATGAGCACCGGGTGATATATAGTATTGTTGAATCACTGTGTTATACACCTAAAACTAATATAACACTGTATGTTAACTATATTGGAATTAAACTAAAAAACAATAAAATCCCAAAATAAAAAATAAAATAGAGTCTAATTTCCTTCCCCTTTTGTCTGGGTGGGCGTGTGTGCTTCAATTTATAAAGCATGGCAAAGCTAAGGCTATGTGACTTCAAAGGCTAGATCATAAAGGCCATGCATTTCTCTCAGCTTTGGTTGGGATTCTGATGCAGTCCAGCAACCCTGAGACTATGGTGCTAGGGAAGCCGTGTGTAGGCACTCAGGTCAATAGGTCCAGCCATCACTACTACTGCACAGTGGGTGAAACCATCTTGCGCCTTCCAAACCAGCACAGCCACTACCTGAATATCACTGAGGAACTGCCACAGGAGCCAAAGAACTACTAGCTAAGCTTTACGTAGATTCTGATCCACAAACTTCATGGATGTAACAAAATGGTAGTTGTTTTATATGACTAAGTTTGGGTGGATTTATTATGCAGCATTATTAACCTGAATAGCAGTTGACTCTAAGGTGCAGCCAGGGTGAAGAACCAGCCTCTCATTCTGTGGCCATTTGCCTACATAACTATACCTGGTCTCCCCAAGCTAGCACAAGAGCTCCTGCCTATATTTCAGGACTCCATACTGGGCCTCTTATCTCTAGCCAATTGCTTCTGCATAGAACAGTCCCAGAGGCCCTACTCTCACCCAGTTCCAGGTCCTGCTGTATGTATGGGCAGGCCTCACCTATAGCTCATGGGCCACTTGTAGCAATCACCATTGGAATGACCCCTGAGTGTGGCAAAGTTCCCATATGTCACATATGCCATCCCAGTCCACACAGCCAGTATTTCCCATGGGCCCAAGCTTCACAATGATCAGCAGTATATCTATTCCTAATAAAGTAATACAGGAAAACAGAAACCACATTTTTCCAAGTCTGAGTTCAGTGATGCTGAGACTTAGCAACTTGTAGACTCATTTTGAAGGGTTTTACCCTTCCTTTCAGAGGCTTTTTTCCATATACCCTTTCCCAAATACTTGCTGTTTCCTCAAACTGGTGGGAGATCTCTGGTAAGGCACTGAGACTTACCTAGGAATTTACATTGCTCTTTCTAAGGGAAGGCAAATCTTGAAATAAGATGTAGACAATATGGAGGCCTCCTGGAGTTTGGGCCCAAGTGTGCATTGTTTGTTAGAAAGGATTGAAAGGAGCTGATCCATGTCTCTGGGTGTAACCAATCATGCCTGGGCTGCTGCTCTGTGGAGTTTAGTTGTTTGTTTTTCCCTCACTTCCCCATTTCTCTTCCCTTCTAGACCTGATGCTGATAATCAGATTTCCAAGTTGGTCACGACTCCAGAAGTTTTACTGAGGTATGTGGTGATCTAAGCTTGTAGTCTTTGTTTCTTTCTTCATCAAAAAGCTCTGCAGTTAATGATGAACATTTTAGCAGCCACTTTATCAAATACGTGCTTCTGGAAGACAGCCTGTAATTGACAGGAGAGCTTGCCTGACAAAGGCCACAGATGTGGGCCTTTGCTAGCAACAATTGCAGTGACTTATCCTGTATGTCTTGAATAAAAGTTATATTTCAGTAAAACTTTATTTTATTTTTTAGAGGTTATTTATTTATTTATTTATTTGAGAGAGAAAGAGAGAGAGAGAGAGATCACACAAGTAAGGGGAGGCGCAGAGGGAGAGAATCTTCAAGCAGACTCCCCGCTGTGCGCAGAGCCCCATGCAGGGCTCAATCTCACAACCCTGAGATCATGACCTGAGCCGAAACCAAGAGTCAGACACTCAACTGACTGAGCCACCCAGGTGCCCCAAAACTTTATTTTAAAACCACAAAATCAATGGTTTGACTTTTCATCCAATCACCTAAAAAGTACTACAACATTACCCAGGAATAATGAACTTACATTTCAGAGACCGAACATGATATTGTTAAGAGTTGGTTAGGGGAGTGAAAGGGTTTTAACGATCTCTTCTTTTTTTTTTTTTTTTAAGATTTTATTTATTTATTTGAGACAGAGAGAATGAGAGAGAGAGAGCACATGAGAGGGGAGAACGTCAGAGGGAGAAGCAGGCTCGATGCGGGACTCAACCCAGGGACTCCAGGATCATGACCTGAGCCGAAGGCAGTCGCTTAACCAACTGAGCCACCCAGGCGCCCCTTAACGATCTCTTCTGATCTGTTCTTCTCTCAAAGCTGCTGCCAATAAGCTACCCCTTGAAGATACTAAAAGATCCTTTTCTGTTTTAAAAGAACACGTTTTATCAAGAATTATTATGAATATTTGAAGAAGACTTTAGTGCAGGATCTCCATCTTTTTTTCTCTCATTTTCCCCAGTAAAACATGCATTTCTATAATTAAAATTCTAGTCACAAGAAAAAAGAACCTAAGATAGACCTTGCTGTGCCAGCAACTAGGCAAAAAGGTATAATACTCTTTTGAGCTCCTAAGGTTACTTCAATTAAAGAATAAAACTGTCAGGTAACATTCACAGGATAATTAAGGTGTGATTCCTATTGTGAGTCTAACATTTTAAAAGTTAAAAAAAAAAAAATCCTACATGGCTACCTGTTATTTCTCCAGGGATCACTCTGTCTCAGAAGCAATGTCTATGCATTGTTATAGGTTAAATATAGCTAAGAAACAGAGGCATCAGAATACACCCGACAAAGCCAGCTCCCTCAGTTTCATTAAAATTTGTTTTTTTCCATTGGAGATAACATCCATATCATAGGTGTCCAGCTAAATGAATTTTCACAAACTGAACACACCTGTTTCTCCAGTGCTCAGATTAAAACAAACAAACAAACAATATGAGCTGCCCCGAGAAGCCCCATTCTCTCACCCCAGGGGTAACCAAGATCCTAATTCTAACACCATTGATTAGTTTTGCCTGTTTTTGTACTTTCTATAAATGGAATCATACAGTATGTTCTCTTTTGTGTCTGGCTTCTTTCACGCCATGTCATGTCTGTGAGATTCATCCATATTGCTGCATGTAGTTATAGATGGTTCATTCTCTTTGTTGGCGGGTATTCCATTGTGTGAATACACCGCAATTTATTTATCCATTCTACAGCTGATGGACGTTTGGGTAGCTTCCAATCTGGGGCTATTACAAAGAGCCAGCTGCAGGAGTTTTTACACAGTGCCCAGGATTCCTGCTCATTTGAGTGAATGCTTCATGGAGGTCTTTGGAACAGCACCGGCCCCCAAACTCCTGACAGCATTGTCCGTCTTGTCCTTTGGCTGGCAGATGCACACCTTAAAAGAGAAAGGCCACAGCTCCACCCCTGTGAAAACGGACTCTTGTTTTCATGAAAAAAAGTTTGTAAAAAAGACCAGCAACTGAGAACAGAAGTAAGTATTGTTTGCATTATCACAGAGGGTTGAGCAGCTGGCCACAGGGAATTTGGATCGGAGATAATAAGGTAACTTATCTTATTGAAACAGGATACAGGCTAACAATTCTTGAGCAAGGAATAGGGCATGCCTAGGGAAGTAGGAGATAGTATAAGCTGAGAGGCGAAATGCTGCCAAGAAAGCATAACTGAACCATCTCATCTCAATGGGGTACAAGTTTAAAACAAGGGCAAAAAGCCAAGATTCCTCGTAAACAAAATCACTAGCTTAACTCTTCCCTGAGAAAGCAGGGTTTGCATCTTGACTCTGAGTTGCCCTGGGGATGCTGCCCAAACTCTCTACAAGTTCTGCTTCTCCTCTGAAAGGAGGGGGTGATTGCCGCACCCTTGCCGGGCTGCGTGGGTCAAGGAGACTCTGTGGGTGAAAGTCCTGGCAACATTGAGCAGATGCTGATCTGATGCTGTGTTCCCTCTCGGCCCCCAAGTGCTGTGGTTTAGACAAAAGATCTAGAACGCATTGCTGAGAGCTCATTTGTTTAAATGGGCTAGAATGTGAATTGAAGGAAAGTCAGAAGATGGACGGCTGGTTCTTTTTGAAAATGCAGAAGAAAACAAGTGAGAAGACTGTA
This sequence comes from Phoca vitulina, assembly GCF_004348235.1. NCBI lineage: Eukaryota > Metazoa > Chordata > Mammalia > Carnivora > Phocidae > Phoca > Phoca vitulina. The sequence goes on from NW_022589725.1 coordinate 39,046,760, forward strand.
TCGCTGTCAGTGCGGAGCAGAAGAGTGAGCAGAGGAGGTCAGGGTGCTTCCAAGGGGGCAGATGAGAGCTGAGAGGCCAGATCAAGGGCAGGAGAGGGCTGTGCATGGAGCAGTTTGCCCTTTTATTCTGCTTGGCCTCACTCTGTGCATATCCAACCCTGGTTACTAAGAGAAAAGCTTCTATAGTTGTTTGTATCTTAAAATATTCTTGCCTGTCCAGACAAACCCATCATCTTAGGTACTCGACGACTTGGCTAGGTTGTCAAAGTAAGGCCTAAGGTCACAACATTTAGGGTGGCTTCAGGCTGCCCCTGCCCAGAACTCTCTGTGTAGGCCCCAGGTTGGTGGCTCCAGTTTCATTTCTACTACAAGCGGTGATGACAAATTTGGATTTCAGGGTAAAAATACAAGGTAATCTTTGGAAATAAATGGCAGGCAACACAATGATGCTTTGAGGTCCTGGTGCCTAAAGTATCACAACTGTAGGACAGCTGTGCGTAGGCAGGTTTCCACCATGCCTGGAGACCCCTCACTGACCTTTATCAGCAGGGCAACAGCCCCAGCCCTGTAAGAGGCTGCAGGAGAGAAAGAGCAAGTGCTCTGGAGTCAAGCAGGAAAACCACTGCAGCTCAGTTGGTGTCCCACCCGAGCGTGGGCCTGAATGAAGCTCCTGTTGGAATCCCAGCCTCAGTCATGACACTTCACACTGAATCATGGATGTGATGTTTTCTGGTCCTCAGAGCTACTTATTTTTTTCCAACAGGAAAGAGATGAAGCGAATATCATTATACTCATTTTATAAATAAGCTCAAGCAAACCCAGAAATAATAGATGATTGGCCAATGTATGAGGAACCATAAGCCATAGGTCCAGGTTTCCTGCACGTGCTCACCAAACCACACCTTCCAGGACGAACATCAATCTCTGATACAGGCATATATGGCCACCTTTCAGGTTCTATATAACTAGACCCTGGATTGAGGGGTCACAGATAGCGGTGTTGCTGAAGCCAGGATGGGGGGGGGGATGGTTAGCTTGTTACTTCCTACCTAAGAATGTTAGGTGAACGGATTTTTGAGAGATGCTTAGGTGGTAGAGACAACAGGAGTTGGTGACAAGCTGCTGGGGAAGAGGAAAGTGGAGATACCCCTAGGTTCCTGGTCTGTGGATCTGCATGGGTGTTGGCTCAATCACTGTGCCAACTAGCCCTGGAGGTCACCCTTGGTTACAGAGAATGACAAACCGGATTTCAGGAGTCATCAACTATTTCACGAACATAAAGTGTTATATGTGTCTGCACTCTATCAGATACAGACTCAGGTGAGGCTGGAGCAATTGGTAGGAGTAACTAATTCCCCCAAGAGCTGATGGATCTGCTTAAAAATCATCCATGGCTTCTCACTGCATTTGGAATCAAATTTGAATTCCTGCTCACAGTCTCCAAAACCACACAGGAGCTGGCCTCTGCAGACCTCCCCACTTTATCTCCCCATTCTCCCTCTTACCTCCAGCTTGTGTTCACCTCCAACCCCTTACCCTTTCAAGCTGGTTCCTATCTCAGGACCTGTGAATCTGAGGCAGGCCTGGAATCCTCGTCCTCAAAATCTTCAAATATCACCTCCTCAGAAAGGCCCTCCTCAACCAGCCTCTTGGGTCACTCTCTAGCCAATTTCCCTGGTATGTTTTTCTTCACAGCACTTAACATTATAAGAAACTATGGAATTTGTCAGCATGCATGTTAACCATTATCCCCAACCACATTTTATGTTCAGTGTTAGAAGGCAATAGCTGAGCAAGAGAACTGGCCCAGGGTCATCTTGGTGGGGATGGAAAGGAGTGAGCAGATTTATTTAAGAGATGTTTAAAAGACAGAACTGACAGGGTTTGTGGGTAAACTGGATAGGGAAAGTGAAGACCCCTTCTACGTCTGCATGGATGATTGTGCCAATCCCTGAACTGGGCTGCCCCAGAAGAGGGCCAGTTGTGCGTAAAAAACTATGAGTTGGGCTTCTCACTCACTGAGTTTGCGGTGCCTTTGAGGCATCCAGGATGTCCTACCAAGTGTGCAGCTGATACCTGGGTCTGGAGCTCAGCAGAGAGGTCTGAACTGGAGAAATGTGTTTGTGAGCTGCCTTTGTATGGCTGGCAATGGACACAGTGCTTGTGGATGAGATAGCCTGATAAGAATAGAAGAGGGAGACAGGAGGGGGCCTTGGAGCAAGCCCTGAGGAGTTCCTCAAGCAAAGAGCTGAGGGAGTGAGCTTGTAAAGGAACCAGAGGGGGTGAAAAAGGAAAACGAGGTCACAGTGGCTGGAGATGGAAGAGTATGTTGAGGTGTGGGTAGACTTCCTTGGCTCCCAAGTTGGATTCCTTGGGAGGGTTACCTCCAGCGCTGTCAGCCAGTGCCTGATACATAGATGTGTGTTGAACTGGATATCCAGGCTTTCTAAGTGATCTACTCACAGCCTTTACAAGAGCTAATTCACTTAGGCCTCACAAGGACCCTATCCATTACTCTCCTCCATTCTTCAGAGAAGGAACCAAGGTACACAGAGGGTAAATGACCTGCCCAAGTCACACAGCCAGTGAGTCTCAGGATTCAAACCCAGAGTCAGTGGTCTTTATCACCACATACATTAACACCCTCCCTCACTTCTTCTAGGCTCCTCTTTTGATAGCACTGATACAATATCAGATAATTTGCAATAGCCAAAATTCAACTTTAGTAACAAAAACATTAGTTCTGAATGCAAACATAAGGTATGGGCCAGTATCCTCTTAAGCATTTGGTTAAGATAATGATGCAATCTTGACTCCCCCCCCCCCCCCCATCTCCCTAAAGAATTGCTTTGTCACCTTCAGAGGGAGTTCACAGCTCTAGGAGGCTTCGAAGAAGCTTCTGAGATCAGGATCCATACATAGGGACCCTGGGCCCTTCAGGCCTTCCCTCCCTCCCGGTAGTGGCAGGAACAGCGGAGCTAGAGTATACTGGAGCCACTGATGGTGAAATCAGCTTGGCCAGCCTGTGCTGCCACAGACATTAGTGCAGGGCGCCTTTCCACATCAGCTGAGCTTCTTGACCAGGGTCTAATTTGGGCCTGCTTCAGTTATGACCTGAGTAAGAAGATGGTCTAAGTAGAGAGTAGCTCAATGATTTTGTATGACCTTGAGAGTTCCTCTTCTTAACAAGCTGTCCCTCATCATCATTCAAATCATGCTCCCTTCCCTGTAATGTTGATAATCAACATTTCTTTGTTGCCATTGCCCTCACAATTTCAAAGAGTCTCTTTAAAAGTTTGAAAACCTGCATTTTAAATGAAAAAAAAATATTGATATGCAACCACTCGTGTCTTTCAAAAGACTAAACAGTAGTTTCTCTTTGGCTTCACAGAATCCCAGAGCAGCGAATCTGAGGATATATGTTAGTCACTTTGTATCCAAATAACACTGTATGATTTGGTGAAAAGCCATGTGTTTACTGTCATGAAATACAATGTGTCGAAAACATCAAATTGCTATTGTGCAGGCTCTTCTAATAGCCTATCAGAACTTCCTTCACTTCAGACATGACACACTGTGGGGTAGAACTTCCTATTTTAAAAAACCACATAAACTCTCCCACCCGTTCCCCTTCCAGCCCTTTAGCAATCTGATTATGTAGTACTTTTATTCTCCCGCTGCTATTGCCACCTTACCATCAAATGTTACCAAGCTCTAAAAAATGCATAGGAATATTCACTTCTGTTATTTTTCCTTGCTTTTAAGTTCATACATTCAGTATCTTCCCCAATGTGGCTCATTGCAATCATGATCTATCTGGAAGATATATTATTGCTCCATGATCAGAACTCAGAGGGAAACATGTTTGCCTTTGCATTGATGTGATTATTATGTGGATTTTGTAGTTTAAAAAGAAAACAACTAGATTCTGCAATGGTATTCTTTGTAGAAATCTGACCTTTGATGGGGCTGACTAATTTCAGCAACCAATTAATCTCACACTGATTACTCTGCTCATTCATTCTCAGCAAACTGTAAGCAAAACTTCCAAGAAGAATGACTGACCCTCTCACCTGGGCTCAGCCTGGCTTTCCACCCTTCCTTTGGATTTATGTTCTTGATGATGATTCTCAACTACAAGTCTGATTTGATCACCCCTGCTCTCATAGTATCAGTCTGAAGGGCTGTGGAAGCAGAGGGCCTGGACTCACATTCTTGCTCTATAGTCAGCCATCTAAACCAGACACTTTTGTGGAGGGGCTTCCTTTACTTCCCCCTCTCCTCCATCTGTGCCCCCACCCCATCCCTGCTGCCCCAGCCAATCTATCGCCAAGTCCTGTCAGTTCTGCCTCTTAAATGTACTCAACTCTACCGGCTTCTATTCCTGGCTGTCACACCCTGGCTCAACCTCCATCACCCTTAGCCTCATAATAGTCTCTGAAGTGGTCTCCCTGCCTCCAAATATGGGGTCAATCCATATAAGAGCTCTTTTAAAAATGCAGAATTGACTACAGCACCCTATCTCCTTATTACCCTGAAGCCCTGCTCCATGACACGACCCTGGCTCTGCTGCCTTTCCAGGCTTGTCTCCCTCACGTCCACTATCTCAGATAGCCATCTCACACAGCTTGAGACCAGCACATACACTGTGTTAGTTCACTTCCTCTCAGGATGTCTCTTGAATTACTTCGGAGGGACCTCTCTCCGTCCCTCTTTGCCCAATTCCTGATTATCCCCAGTGCAGAGGCTTCTAGAAGCCTGCTCTGCATCCGTGCCCTGTACCCCATCTTATATATTTCCCCAGGTCCAACAAATGCCTATCTCTTGAGCTCCCTGAACATTCTACACTTGATGGAATTTCTCTGAGTCTGCCTCCTCTGCCAGCCCAATGTCCTTGTGGGTAGGGACAATGTGTGTCTGTGTGTGTGTGTGTGTTTTCTTCTGTATCTCCTGCTCAGTACAGAATCTGTCATAAAGTAGGCATTCAGTAAATATTTGTTGGCTGGTGATGGGGTTGGGGTTCAAGGCATTACTTAGGGTACTGGACTTCCATCTATATCCCATAAAAAGTTCCATTTAGGTTTCCCCAAATATTTGATTCAAATTTTATTTTTAAAAGAGTGTTAAATTATTTTTCATACTTCAGCATAGTAGATTCACATACGTTATTTACAAATATGTGACACACTGCAGATCAACAGGCTAAGTGTGTTGCAAAGATAAATCATTTTTGTAAAGACTCTGAATAAATCTTCTGTCATTTGCTGGTACCTTAAATTCCAAGGTTATAAGGCTGGTTATTTTTAAAACTGTTACAGTTTACAACAATTTATTTGTGTGATTTAGGAATTTCTTATTACAATGTGACCAAAGCAAATGGCAGAAATAAACTAAAGCCTGAAGCTGGTATCAGATTGCAATGGTTCCCCATAACCACAATTTCTTTTTTTTTTTTTAAGATTTTATTTTTAACTAATCTCTACACCAAACGTGGGACTCGAACTTTCAACCCCAAGATCAAGCACACCCTCCACCAATGGAGCCAACCAGGCGTCACCATCACCACAATTTCTATTTTTTTTCCATTTATTAAAGCAACCTATAATTCTCATTGGCTGGCTTTACAATGTGCGAGTACAATAAGTTTGAAGTTATAATGGAGATGTGTATACTGATGAAATGTACCGTTAGCCCCCTGATATTTTAGGGATTTCTCTAAGATGTTTGAAATATGCGCCTGGCCATTTCTTTAAAAGTTTGAAAACTACTGGCCAAGGGGAAGCAGGGTCCTGAGGCTGAGGCTGCCCAGAGATTTAGCACTCAGTTCCCAAGAAAACAAGGCAACTTCTAGGGACTGGACCCGGGAGGGCAATGGAAGAACTAGGGAGCTGGGAAGAACATTTCTGAGTTTTGTAAGGAACAGGGAAGAGCAGGAAGTAGCTCTGTGTCCCCTCTTCACATCAAGGATCCAAAGGTCTGCAGGTCAGTCCCACTGCCTACTTCACAACAGGGCCCTCCCTGCGCTGCTGGTGGGAAAGTCCTGGAGGAACAGATTCTCATGTGCCTGTGTGCTAGTCTCTGGATGGAGAGTCCCTGTCCCTGCAAATCTGCAAGGGGAATTCTGAAGGGACAGAAGTGAGGGGAAATAGGCCTCAGGCTTTTTACAGGAACCTGGAAGAGCTAAACAAGGAGGCACAGTCCAGGGGCTGCCAGTATTAGGGGCAGCACAAAGGTCCCTTCCTTCTCTTTCCTCCAGATAGCGTGTCAAACCAGTGGTATGGGTTAGCTGTCCGACTGGGCTTTGTGTGCCCTTCCCCTGGTCCCTGCGAGTTTCCTTCTAACTCATTTAACAGATGTAAATTGGGTACAACATGCTGTGCCGGGTCCTCCTTTCTGGGCTTTCTATAACCATGCTTGCCCAGGGCTCCCTAAATCCCACCCTGAATAAATCTTCTCCCTGATTCTGTTTTCCCCTCAACCTACTGTCCTATCTCATCCCCTGCCTTTCATACTGAAACTTCTTGAAAATAAGGATTCTCTGCCCGTAGACCATCATGTCACACTCCCCCAACCCCACTGTACCTGGTTTTCCCCTGCTGCACGAATGGTATCATTCCCTCAAAGGTCATTAGTGACTTCCTTATGCTAAAATCCAGCACCTTCCTGTAAGGCCTCCACCCTCACTGACAACCCGCAACCACTCCTTGAGATACCCTTTGCTTTTGTGACTTTGCTTCCTGCTCTCCCTCCACCTCCTTGACCACTTCTAGCTTGTCTCCAAGGACTTCAATACCTCTTCTTGTTCTTCTCAAGGAAGATGGTTATGTTTGCCAGGGCTGCTGTAACAAGGTATGACAGACTGGGGGGCTGAAAAAACAGAAATTTATTTTCTCACAGCCTCGGAAGACAGGGTCTGAGAACAGATGTTGGCAGTGAGGATTCTCCCCAGGCCTCCTTCTTTCCTTGGCATGGCCATGGTCATCTTCTCGCCGTGTCCTTGCATGTTTCCTCCTCTGTGTTTTTCTGGCCCCTAATCTCTTCTTAGGAGGACCAGTGTTACTGGATTAGGTCCCACCCTGATGACCTCATTTTAACTCAGTTGCCTCTGTAAAGGCTCTGACTCCAAATACAGTCACATTCTGAGGTACTGGGGGGTCAGGACCTCAACACACAAATGCTGGGGAGGAACACAATTTAACCCACAGCAAAAGTCTTCCAGATAAGGTTCTTGACCTTTTTAAATGCTTCTTTCCTACACCCATTTCTAAAGCTTCATATATTATTATTCAGTGAATGCTTTTATCAATTTCATTCTTAATTAAAAAAATGTATCTCATTAAAATAAAGTGGAGCAATCCTTTAGTGTTTGAAGAAAAGGTTAATAAGAGGATATGATTTGGGACGACTGCGTGGCTCAGTTGTTAAGCATCTGCCTTCAGCTCAGGTCATGATCCCAAGGTCCTGGGATCGAGCCCCACATTGGGCTCCCTGCTCAGCCGGGAGCCTGCTTCTCCCTCTCCCCGCTGCTCCCCCTGCTTGTGCTCTCTCTCTGACAAATAAATAAAATCTTTCAAAAAAAAAAAAGAGGATATGATTTTCAAGTAAATACTTATATCTCAAAGTTGTTTGCTGAGCTCTGATATCAAATTCCCACCAAGTTTTCAGACAGCTCCCCTTGATGGCTGGTACGTCACACACGGTGTTCTCTCCACAAATGCCATTCTCACTCCTTAACCCTCATCTGTTGGCCAAAATTCCCCAAGACTTTTTCAATGACTTCTCTCCCCTGCTTCACCCCATACCCAAACATTTTGTCCATTCTATATGTCCCTCCCTCAACACTGGTTATGTAATTTTTGAGACCCAGTTCAAAATTTGTAGGGCTCTTTGTTCAAAATCTATCCAGAGTTTCAAGACAGTGACAGCAGAGCATTAAACCAAGCACAGGGCCCTCAGAGCATGGTCTTATGTGACTGTGAGGGTCGCACGTCCTTGAAGCTGGCCCTGCCCCTCCATTATCCCTCCCACATCACCCTGCACTCCACTCCCATTGATGCCTTGGATTTCCACACTGGCCTCCTGTGACCCCACATCCATCTCACCTTCTCCATCCCACCCCATCTGCCCGAAAACTCCTACTCTATGACATCTGCACCAGGTATCCTCTGCTCAAAGCCTTTGGTATTTCTTCATTTCCTACCAAACTGGGCACAGCCCCTTCAGGCCAGCATGTTAGGCCCTGACTTCCTGACTTGACTCCTACTCACGCCTCCCTGACACAAAGCTTGAGGCAAATGTTCTAGTCACTCTCCTTGGACTGTTCTCCATATAGCTTGATCTCCAAGCCTTGTGTTTCTGAAATCCTACCTTCTCCATCTGTGCCATCAGAACCACTCCGAAGATTAAGACCTACCTCTTTCAAGAAGTGTTTTCTGGGTCTGGTCTCTTCTTTCTGGTTAGGCCCACATGTTCAGGTGTGTGGTAAGCACTTACTGCACATTGCTCCTTGCCAAGGGCTTGTGTGCTTTTATCCTTCAAACCTCCCATACCCCCAGAGGCAGGTTCTATCACTCTGCCCTGGGGGCGCTTAGAGGGGCTGGCTGTGTTGTACAAGGTCGCTTGCATGGTGGTGGACCAGGGTTCAAACCCAACAGTCTGGCTCAGAGTCTGTGCCTGTCTTGTGTCTTGTGTGGCTGGTATTTGTGTATTTCTTCTATATTCACACTAGACAATGAGCCCTTTGATGAAAATAGATCTTTTTCATCTTCGTTTTCCTTAAGGCACTTCCTTTGTCTCCATGTTCAGCCCATGTTGTTTATGTGACAGAGCAGGAAGTTTTGAAACACTGGGTTAGCCCAGGAAGATGCAATGACCAAATATATTACCTTACATTTCCAAATACTCAGCCAATTAAGGATTCTTTGGAGTGACAACGACCCTTTTCAAAAGCAATGTACTTTGGGGACCATTCAGGAAATATATATTTGCCAATCACACTTAACTTATGAATTGGTAGATTCAACTCTGCATTGGCCTGCCTTCCTTCCTTCTGAGAGTCATCTGAGTGGATCTTTGATCGGATGGAGGCAGTCTAGCTCCCCCACCTTTGCCCTGTTGTTTGGTTTTGTATTAACCTATGCCTCCACCTCAAATCCCCCCGACTGCAGGCAAGGTTTTCAGAGGGAAAGGGAGGAAGCTGGATTTCTTAGTCTCCCACCATTCCTTTTCTTCTAAGTGGCAATGAGGGAGCCTGCTTCTTTCAGAACTTCTGCAGGGTCCAAATGCACGTGGTTCTTTTCTCTCCCTTTCCTGCCCAAGAACCAGTGATGCAGAGTGAAAACTGAGGGAGGTTTTAGAGAGAGGGACACATGGTCAGCAAAAAGAGAACAAGGGAAAAAACAGATTACAAAGCAGTATGTGTAATATGATCTCATTCTTATATTTTTATATTTGAATAAATGTGTGTGTTACACTTTACCCATAGACATTTGAGAAAATATGTCTTGTAAAAAGGAAGACATACCTGGGTGGCTCAGTCGGCTGAGTGTCCAACTCTTGATTTTGGCTCAGTTCATGATCTCAGGGTCTTGAGACTGAGCCTCGTGTCGGGATCTGTGCTCAGTGTGAAGTCTGCTCATCCCTCTCGCTCTGCTCCTCCCCCCACTTGCATTCTCTCTCTCTAAAATAAATAAATAAGATATTTTTAAAATAATAAATAAATAAATAAATAAGACATACTTTTCAAAGATATTCACCAAAATGTTTTCAGTGGTTGTACCAGAGTAGTGAATCTTGGATGCAACTGTCTTAGTTTTTTAAAAATGTATTTTAGGTGCACCTGGCTGGCTCAGTCAGTATAGCACGTGACTCTTAATCTCAAGGTCTGAGTTCAAGCCCCAAGTTGGGCATGGAGCCTACTTAAAAAATAAATAAATAAAAACTGTATTTTAAAATTTTTTCTATGGTTAAGTGTTACTTGGGATGTATGTGTTTTGTATTGAGTTGGAACTTTAGAAGCATGTGACAAGTAGCCTTCACTCTTGCGCCCAACTCCTCATGCAATTCCCACTCTGGATACTGTTGGGAGAAACAGGAGGAACTAGATGCCACCCAAGGTCCTTTGCTTGTGGTCTACAGGCATGTGAGTGCCTTCCCTGGGCAGAAACTTGGTCAGAAACATACCACTTCCCCTTCAAGCGGGAATTCCGGGGCTAAGATGGTGATGTGATTTGACCCAAGAGGGTGTAACAAGCCCGGACGAAAAGGGAATTGAGCAGAGCTCTCCTGATTCACCGTCTTGTATGTTCACCACAGTGCTCTACTTCCTGGGGTTGCTTTTTGCCACACCTGGGGCCAGGTGTCAGCCTAGAGCTCACTGGTGGTTCCCTTCTTAGGACCATGTGAGGTAGGGACAGAGAATGATGACTCATACGGGGTCCTTCCACCCTGCCAGCTGATGCCCCCTCTCTGTCCCTCTTGCCCCTCTACTTCAAAAGTGCATCACTTGCCCTGTTCCTAACCTCTTCTCAACCTACTGCAACCTGCACACCATAAGCTAGCATGTTGTTGGCATTCTAGAAATGCTGGTTGAGTGACCAGATCCTCACATGCTCTGTACTCTAACCTGATTCCATGTTGCCCTCAGCTCTGCTTAGACACAGATCTCTTAGTAACTCTAGCCCCCTCTCACCCCTTTGCTGGAAATCCAGCCTAAGGGAACAGAAAGAATATAACTTCAAACAATACCTTATTTCTCTACCTCAACATTCCCCAGCTTCAGATAATAGGAATGGGGGAGAAAATGCATGAACACAATGAAATCAAGCCAAGAATGTCTGAAAAGTGGGACACCGTGTCCTATTTGTCCCTGACACCACCATCAGAACTGAAATCTGACTGGGTCCATTCTCTTGCCACTCATCTGGCCTGGACTCCTCTCCCTCCCACTGGCTCTGTCCCGCCCTTCTCCATAAAGCCTTCTCAGCCCATGTGAGCCCACAAAAGCTACTTGTGACAGTGCTTTATTATGAATTCACTGTTCATCTGTTTATATCTTATCTCCTCCCAGATACAAAGCTCTTTGAGGACTGAAATCGTATTTCTGGATATAGCAAAGTGCCCTGGTCTTGGGACTGAGATCTGGGCAAAATGCCTGGCTCAACCCCGTGGTGGTTATAAGACCACAGGTAAGTTGCTTGAACTGCTTCGAGGCTTGGTTATCTCATCTGTCAGTTAGGCAACAATAGTCTCTACCTAATAGGACTGGTGAAAAGATGAAATGAGACAATACATTTAAGAGTTCTGGTAATTTAGTTATTTTCCCAACATTTAACATCTTGCCATCCTTCCCAATACCTAGTGCAAGGCCTTTCATGTAAATGTTCAATAAACATTTTATTGATTGATTGACAGACGGTGAGTTACACTACATTCCTTCCTGAATCTCCTCTGTGTATCTCAGAGGGTTGGCCCATAGGAATATACTATACTATACTTTGATAGCCACAAGAAATTAGAGATGAGGGGCGCCTGGGTGGCTCAGTCAAGCGTCTGCCTTCGGCTCTGGTCATGATCCCAGCGTCCTGGGATGGAGCCCTGCATTGGGCTCCCTGCTCTGTGGGGAGCCTGCTTCTCCCTCTCCCACTCCCCTTGCTTGTGTCCCTTCTCTCGCTGTGTCTCTCTCTGTCAAATGAATAAATAAAATCTTTAAAAAAAAAAAAGAAATTAGAGATAAGTATTATGGATTTTTATTTCAAAATCCATCTATAAAATAGTCTAAGTATCTTTTTGTTTCATAAGTTTCCTACACCCAGAGAAAAATAACATGTTTGAGAAAAAGTCTATGCCAACCAGTCCTAATGGAGTAGGACTTATATGAGCAATTAGTATTCTCTTCCACAAAAGAGCTTTAATGTGATCTATCCATTAGAAAGTAGGTGTAAGGGTCAGGGATTTGGCCAGAAATAGATGGTATACTTAAAAGGGGTAACTGAAAAGAGTTTGTTAAGTTTTTTTTTTTTTTTTTACAAAGGGTTGTGAGAGACCAAAAAGGAATGGTGAAATAGTCCGTGTTACAAAATGGGGATCTTATGTTCTGCTAGATCTAAAGGCACAAAAGGAAGGAAAAGTTACTGGTAACAGAAAGAGCTACCTGTTACAGAAGGCCACCTGACATATGCTGAGGTCTCCACTAGAGGAACACAGATCTGCAGAAAGGGAACTGGTGGAACCAATACCCCAACTTTCCTTTCTGCCTGTCCTCCAATATCCTACTGGGGCTTCAACCCAGCCAAAAGCCAAAGGGCAAGGGGCTATGTTGGTAGCCCATTGAGGTTAGCCCCCTGAACACAGAGTTGGGTGGACAGTGGATCTTGAAGGCAAATTGAGAATATCCAGCATGATAGGAAAAGAGAAAGAGAAGTCAAGGGAAATTACAGTAAATAAAAATAATAACAAAAATGGATGTTAGAAATAAATCCAAATAACTAATTTTAGTAATCACAATAAATGTAAATAGATGAAAGAGATTCTTAGATTGGAAAAACAAAAAGACAGTCCACCACAATTTCGATTTAAAGGAGGCATATCTCAAGCAAAAGATACTGAAAGGTGGAAAACAGAAAAAGATACATCATGTAAAGATTAATGAAAGGAGGGCTTCTCTAGTAATACTAATATCAAACATGACAGAATTTAAGGTGATAATTTTTAATGTAAGTGAAGAAACCAAAATAACAAGAGGATATAAAAATCATGAAATCATACCTACTTGATAATATAATCTTAAAACATACAAAGTTAAAATTGATGGATTTACATGAGGAAACTGACAAATCTACAATCATAGCAGAAAATTTTAAAGCCTATCTCTCAGAACCTGACAGAAAAAGCAGACTAACAGTTATAAGAAAATTAAGGCTCCCCAAATTTGAACAAAACATTTAAAAATGGCTAACTCTAGGAGGTAACATACAGGCTCCTGCACCTGTCAAACAAACAACACACGTTTTTTTTCAAGCACAAATGGAACATTTTCACATCTGATCACACTAGGCCACAAAAGAAGTCTCAAATAGTTTCAGTGAATCAATATCATAGTGACTATGGTCTCCGAAAGCAATGCAATATTAGTGATTATTAGAAATCAATAAGAAGATATCCAAACCACTCCTCCCATGTATTTTGAAACTAAATGGCATGCTTCTCATACTTCTAAATAGTTCATAATTTAATGATGATAATTTCAAGGGAAATTATAAAACATTTAAAACTAATAGTTATAAAAACCCAAAATATCAACTCTTTTGGAATGCAGGTAAAGAAGTACTTACAGGGAAAATCAAAGCCTTAAATACATCTATTAGAAAACAAAAAGACTGTAAACTATGAGCTGGAAGTTAAACACATGAAGAACAGTGAATTTAGTATCTGTCTTAAATACAATGACATATATTTGTACATTTTCATCTAATAAATTTATAAGCTCTTTTTTTGTGCTATAGCTGTTTTGCTTCCTCAGTGCTTGGCACATATTAGGTGCTCAATAAATGCCTGGGTGAGTGAATAGCCAAGAAATTTCCTATTTTCTAGTAATCACATTAGAAAAATGTAAAAATATGGAGCGCCTGGGTGGCTCAGTTGGTTAAGCATCAGCCTTTGGCTCGGGTCATGATCTCCAGGTCCCGAGATCAAGCCCCATATTGGGCTCCCAGCTCAGCAGGGAGTCTTCTTCTCCCTCTCCCTCTGCCTCTCCCCTGCTTGTGCTCTCTCTGCCTCTCTCTCTCTCAAATGAATAAATAAAATCTTAAAAATAAAATGTGAAAACATATAAAACAGGTAAAACTAATTTTAATATTTTATTGAATTCATTGTATCCAACATATTGTCATTTTAACAATAATCAATATAAAAAATTACTAAGCCTTAGAAAGTCAGTGTATATTTCGCACTTAAAGCTGATCTCAATGCAGATGCTAAATTTTCATCAGAGACACTTGATTGGTTTTTAGATTTCATAAAATTTAACAAATTTAAAAAGTATGTTCACATACCAAAGTTGTTTGATACTTACTTAAAAGTTTTCCAATAACTGAATTGTCAGCTTTTAAATTTAAATATTAAAATTAAATAAAATTTAAAAATTCAGTTCTTCAGTCATACTGGGCACATTTTAAGCACCCAACAGCCTCATGTGGCTACCTAGAGGCTATAGTATTAGACAGTGTAGTCCTTGTCCATGAAGATATTCATGGAGCAAAAAACTGCCTTTTCCAAACTATTCCTCCTTGCCTTGTCTGCTGGCCTATGTTAGGTTATAGAACTTTCCATTCTGACCTCAATATAAAGCAACTTTCCTGCCTAAGCTACTATGTAAGAAGTAAACTAGCTCTGGACTATCAAAGCAGCACCTCTTCTAATAGCCCATGAAAATTTCTATTCAACAATAGCACTAATCACATTACATTCTTTCTTTGTCAAGATCAGTAAACTACACTTCAAAAAATATTAAAACCTTATGTAATGGAAGCAGTAGGGTAGTTTGCAAGTGAATTCACAGCACTAGATTTCAGAGGACCTCAGCAAGAAAGTGGTGAGAATTCCCTGGGTCCATTCTCTCCCCAATCTCCAAATTGACTGCCTCTGGGAACAAAGTGGAAGGACAGCTCCTGGCAACGCTGCTCACTGTGTTTACCCACCTCCCACCCTCCAGGGCTTCATTACAAGCGCAACACCAACACACCAGGCCACCTGTCTCCTCCTTCCCCTGCTTGGCTTGGTCAGAAAGATGGGCTTATTTCAGCTAAAGAAACTAAACACCCCGATCAGGTCATTCTTTCCACTTTGGCATAAATTCAAGACATGCAGAACCCTTGGGAGGCTCTTCACCACATGGCCATGTCCTCTTTGCCTCTCAAGCCTTGTCCTTCCAGCTTGTGGAAAGAAAAACTCAGAAAAACAGTTCAAGGGCTCTGCTTCTGGCATGGCTACTGACTCACAGTGAAACCTGGAGCAAGTCTTTTTGGCTGAGATTCTAAAACAGGAATAAAGTCTTCCCTACTTATATCCTAGACTATCATGAAGGTCAAAGGAGAATACATAGTCTACGTAAAAATACCTGGAAAAGTATAGAGTACTTTACAGACCTAAAGTACCATTTTAAAATCATGTTGGCTGCAGGTTTCCCAACATATACCCAAGAAAGACTTAAAAAGTAGGTAAGCCCAACAGGCCTTCTCATTTCCTGTTGCAGATATAAATCAGAATAAACTTTTTGGAGGGAAATGCGACAGTATCCATCAAAATATTAAGTGTTCATAGCCTTGGAATCATAAATTCCATGTCTAAGAGTAACCAGAGAAATACTCATATGTGTTGAAGAAGACGCATGTGCAAGGATTTCACTGAAGCATGGTTTGCAATAGCAAAAACTGAAACTTGCCTGAAGTTCCAGCCATAAATAGTAATAAAGAGAACTACGCAGCTGCTACAGAACAAGGGAGACCTATGTATATCTATGCAAATGAGGCCACAACCTTTTGATAGTTTATAAAAGCAGATTACAGATAGAATATATTAAATAGTATAAATATATTATTCATATTGCATTAAAACTATGGAAAACATCAGTAAATGACCTTTTAGGAGACAGACTTTGGTAGTAGATCTTTCACTTTTTACTTTTGTTTCTGTACGGTTTAAACTTCACATTGAGCATATGCCACTTCTTGATAAGCAAGGGCAGTAAAGATGTTTCCATCTTAAAAAAAAAAAAATGGCACCTGGTGGCTCAGTCATTAAGCATCTGCCTTCGGATCAGGTCATGATCCTGGGGTCCTGGGGGCTACCTGCTCAGTGGGAAGCCTGCTTTTCCCTCTCCCACTACCCGGCTTGTGTTCCCCTCTCGCTGTGTATCTCTCTGTCAAATAAATAAATAAAATCTTTTAAAAAAAATGATGAAAGAGAAAAACTTATGCCAAAAATGCACTCAGCAGTAGGGATTTGAAATGATTAAAAGCTATGGTCCATTTCCTTGAGGGATTTGCAAATTAGGCAGGCATATTTAAAGAAAAGAGCAGCTACTCCTTCCTTACCCTCCAAATAATTATCTCAGTTTTCCAAATAACTTTGTAATTTTATTTTTACATAGTTATGTGAGACCTTCCTTTTCACTATTTTTAAACCTTTTTTAGCTTTCAAAGTCCCAAGATATATTTAACTGCACTTTTTATTTGTTCATTCAAGAAATATACCCCACAGCCAAGGCACTGTACCATATACTATGGTGGAATGGAGGGATTTCTTATTGTGATCTTGGAGAGTTTGCAGTCTGATGGGAAACACAAGGGATGTGTATGAAGAATAATAATGCAAGGGAGAGCGACAAGTGCCCAAAGGGATAAACTAGATAAAGGATTCTGGGGCCTCAGAGTGTATGCCCTGGGGAATGTAACAGGCAAGAGGGTGGTGAGAGATTTGTGAATGGGGGTGTTGGCCCTGGGTTGTGAAGTGGTGGGATTTGGAAAAGTCAATATCACTTTCCAAATGTAGAAATGAATTAGAAATGTATAGGAGTTAAAGCAAGTGCCAAAGTTTACTGCTTTTTTTTTTTTTTTAATATTTTATTTATTTATTTGACAGAGAGAAACACAGTGAGAGAGGGAACACAAGCAGGGGGAGTGGGAGAGGGAGAAGCAGGCTTCCAGCAGAGCAGGGAGCCCAATGCAGGGCTCGATGCGGGGCTCTATCTCAGGACCCTGGGACCATGACCCGAGCCAAAGGCAGACGCTTAACAGTTGAGCCACCTGGGCGCCCCTACTGCTGTTTTTATTTATTTATTTTTTTCAGGTAATTTTTTTTTTTTTAAAGATTTAATTTATTTATTTATTAGAGAGCGAGCGAGAGAGAAACAGCATGAGAGGGGAGAGGGTCAGAAGGAGAAGCAGGCTTCCCGCTGAGCTGGGAGCCCGATGTGGGACTCGATCCCAGGACCCTGGGATCATGACCCGAGCCGAAGGCAGTCGCTTAACCAACTGAGCCACCCAGGCGCCCCCTACTGCTGTTTTTATTTCCAATGACTAAACCGACCCTTTTGCCACACACCAGTCCTTTGTTGTTGTTTAACCAAAGGGAAAGGATATGAACTTGGTGCCCACTGGTGGTTTACCACTCTCCCTCCCAACATGATCCCAGGGTGGGCCTTTGGAGCTCTGACTGAGTTTTGGTAGTGCTGGTTCAGAGTTAGCACCCCTCCCCCATAAAAGGAGCTGTTGGATAGATTTTTCTGGTAACTGGAAATCTCTGAACAAACCTGATCTCGGAACTGAGTCAAAAGTCATGTCTGTGTGCAACCCATGCTCCACCTTCTGCACATGGGGAAGCAGCTCATGTTCACAGTGGCCTGACACATCCAGTGGGACGGTGTATGGAGCCAGTCAGTGCTGTCTTCCACAGAACCAGGCCCTTGAGCAAAACGCTACTCTGTGAAAGAGCAATTCTAACCATTTCCTCCTAAATCCTTATTTCAACATTCTAGAATGTCCCTCAATAAAGATGCTCATTTTCTTCTTTTTTTTTTTCTTTGTTCTCACAATAGTTTAAAGAAAGCTTGTAGGAAGGTCACCCCTTCCTCTGGTAGCAGGGCTGAATCCTGATAACCAAGAGGGGGCCATCATGCGACTGGTGGCTTTGATTGAGTAAAACATCATTCTAGCAAACATTTTGGGAACCACTGAGACTGTGGGCAACAGATGTTCAGAGATGCAGTTAGCCAGGTTGGTTCTCTTCCAATCTGTTCTACAGATATTTATTAAGCAGTTAATATGTCCCAGGCACAGGGGATACAAAGATGAATGACCTGGTCCTTAACCTCTAGGCATCTGCAGTTTGGGGGAAGAGATGTTGTGGCAAATCATATTAATAGCTAGCTAATAGCTTCTGGGTCAGATGCTATGCCAGTATAGTTTCCATCATACTCTACAATCCTGCAAGATAGGTTTTGTTAGCTTCTTTCCACAGATAAAGAAGCAGAGGCCTCAGGGAGCACAGAAGACATACACAGAGCATAGGAGAGCCCAGGTAGAGCCTGAAATGGGATCTGTCCAACCAGTGAACTGGAAGTGTACACAAGGCCCATAGTGAGGAGCAAAAGCGTGCACAGAAGCTGGGAGTTACGATAAAACAGAGAGGACTGTAAGATGCAGGTGGAAAGGTAGGCAAACAGCCCTGAGACATGAGAGGTCTATAGAGAGAGAGTCCCAAATCCATGAAGCTGGACAGACAGAGAAGGCAGCACTTGTGACCAGGAAAGAAGCAAGAGCTATGCCTCCAGGGCAGAGGTGGTATGAGCTCAGTCTTCTTTTATTCTGTCAGCCATCTTGAAGTTTCAGGAGGACAAACTCAAGAAAGACGTAGAAGGAGCATGCTAATTGACTTTCCTGGAAGGGTGATACTCCACTGGGAGTGACTTGGCAGAATCACTTCATGTCAAGCAGAGCACACTGTGTGTTTGCCACAGACCAAATACTCCAGGGCAGGGAGTGGGCCAGTGGGCTGGTCAAATTTGCACTGGTCCAAGAGGTTTATTTACCTTTTCCCCCACTTCCCGAAAGCCCTGCTGGTAGCGGTTGAACTTGATCTGTGACATAGGGCAAGACACACTTCCTGCAGATGCTTACTGACTCATCTATATAATGTGCAGGGCTGGACATGCTGATTTCCAAGGTCCCTCCCTGCTCTCAATGTCCACAAACTTGAGTCAGCATTTTGAGAAGACAAATTCTTACACCTCTTCACCCCTATTTGATAAGCTATTTTTATTGCAAAAGTCAAACTTTACATGTGGAAAGAAGTATCCAAAGCCCTAAGCATATTGTTACACAAGGGGAAAAAAATTATCCTAAGCCCTAAATGTATTGACAGAATATAGAAATGTGGGTGTTGAAGATCTTAAAAGTGGCAAGTGTCAAAATTAAGGTTTTTAATCTGGGTTCTATCACCTATTGGCTACTGAGCTTTAGACCCACTCTTCCCAAACCCCAGTTTCTACATCTGCCAATTGTAGAAAAGCATCTTACTGTGTAGAATTGTTGCAAGGATCAAATAAGATGATAAATACAAAAGAGGTTTTAGAAAGACAAGAAGCTAGACAAATGTATGTTAGGAATAGAATTTCCAGTATTAAATTCCTGATGGTCCAAGATTGGGCTGGCAGGCAAAAGACAAGAGGAAATGTATTATGGGAGAACAAGGCCAATTACGGATCAGGAACCAGTAAAGTGGGGGAAAGAGCTTGCTGACAAAATAAGAATCGGAAAAAAAGGGTGATTTGATTTCATTTGAGAAGGGAGAGAGCAATTGGGAGCAGTTAAGAGTACTTCAGAGGAAAGACAGAACCTTATTAAGCAGGTTCTTCTTTATGTAAACGTATCTCCTCCTATGGGAAACCAAGCACCAGGGTCACAAGTGCTAGAGTTCATGTTGCTTCTCAGATTGCTCACCCTGGGATCATCTGGCTGCCCCAACCATGGCATTTAAGGATGAGGAGACAGACCAGGGAAGAAGAGATGACTTACCTGAGGTCACAGGAGTGGGAGCAAACTCAAAGGGCCTAGTGAAGGGAACTCCATCAGAGAGTGAAAGGTGCATTCATTGCCTGAGCTGGAGTCTGGCACTGTGCAGAAGGCAGACCTCACCTAATTCTAAAGGGTAGTACAGGGTCCTACCAGGAAAGGATTTTAACCTTCAAGAGGAAATTTAAGAGACTCTTGCATGAGAAGCAGGCCAGAACCAACAGGACACAGATGTATATCTTATGTTGTATCAAGTTAGGTTCAAGGATAACAATGTAAGTTTATATATTACCTACCTCTATACAGTACCATACAGTAGTACATGGTAGATTCCTCATGTTATGGTAAAGTAATTTTGTACTCTATAAAGCTTCTCTGGGCATAGGATGTGCAAATGAGCCACTAACAACTGGTTTGTTGTTGTCATCCCCATTAAAATGGTGGAAATTATTATTTTGTTATATCATTATGTCTATTATGTACTCAGGGCCTTCCGTGTGTTCTGTGCTGTGCCAGTATGTATATAACCTCCAATCTGCACAACGACCCAGTTACACAGGTATTTGCAGATGAGTAAACTGATGTTCAGAAAAGTTAGGTAATTTGCCTGAGGTCACACAGCTGGTAAGTGGCAGAGCCAAGGTTTAAACCCAGTTATGCCTGGCTCCAGAGCCCAGCCAATGTTATTCATAACTACTAGTGGTTGGTGCTCTAGGACAAAGTGATGGCAGAGAAGCAAAGAAGCAACTGCAAGAGTCAAAACTCTGAATGGTCTCTGTAGCAAAATCATTAAATCGACCAAAAGTTTAAACTTGAGTCAGCAATCAAAATCATTATTTCTGCACTGCACCTAACTACTGTTGTATTTAGTTCAAGACAGCACTTCCTCAGTTTGGCAAAGAGAGCAAGTCTGCCAAGGTAGCAGGAAGTCCCATGAACACGGGATCTCAAAGTAGATGAGGATCCATGTCTGTGGGGTGTTGAGCATGCCACAGGAAAATATTTACTCTCAGGTAGCATTAGCTGAGTCAATTCAGCAGGGACTTTTTGAGCATCAACACTTACTAAATCCTGTGTATACTACCTGGGAAGGGGTGTGACGTGACCTGCAGGTGACATGTAAGAAGACAACATCATTATATTTGACTAATGCTTATTAAGTGTCTTGGGACTCTTTTTAAAGATAATCTTTATTAGCTGACTCCATAATTTCATCCAGCCAGGCCATATTACAGAAATGATTTAAAGAAGCCCTATTTCTATCACATGACTTAAAGATCTAGAAGAGAAAGAAAGAAAGGAAGAAATTCAAGTGATAAGCTTGGAGACATGAATCATTACCTTAGGCAAGATGAAGGAGGAATGGAGTGGCCCAAGGCAGAGCAGTTGTGTCTCCAAGTTGCTATTATGGGGATGTCCAGAGCTACAGGCCACAGTTGGGAGCTACCTGCATCCCTTGCTGTCTCCAAGGGCACTCCCCCATCCCCTCGCAAATGTCAGGAACCCCGGAAACAAGGTGGCAGGGAAGCCAAGCTGGAAATATTCTAGTAGGGTAGTATTAAGTCTTAGGGGTTACTGACCCTATTTCAGGAACCTGTCCCTTTAAAATTATTCATTAATAAAAATAATAACATTTATTAATAGCTACTAAGAGCCAGGCACGGTGGCAATATCTACAGATACTATTTCTCTCTCTCTCTCTCTTTTACCAACTACCTTGTGAAGTAGATTTTAATATCTGATTTTTGGACATGAAAAAAACCAGAAACTCCGTAAGGTTAACTTGGCTGAGTTTACATATCTAGGATTTTCACCCTTGCTTTTCTAATTCTAGGGCCCAAGCACTCCCCTCCATCTCATACAACCGTTGTGTCTTTAAGCCAACCAACATTTACTGAATCTTCACTCTGAACAGTCAGAAACTGTTGTGGAGGAATTCAAGAAAGCAACAAATGTACGTCTGGACAGCAGAGAGCTTAAGATCTAGAACAGCAGACAGATTCACACAAGAAAAATAACATCACTACAAGGCACTGAAGAGATAATTAAATGTATGAAAAGAGGGCCTGGTGGCTTGCACTTGGGGAATGTTACCCTAGGCAGAGAGGGAGTGACGCAGTTCATCCCTGAACTGGTCTTGAAGGAGTGAATAAAAATTAGCTGGAAACAGGCGGGGTTACATATGTTCTAGCAGAAGATTTCCCACAGTAAACTTTCTTGTTCCAGAGAAAGGACTACAATCTTGGGTCTTGTGAAGTCTGGGGAGAAGCAGCACCAGCATTCTGGAGACATTTTGAGATTTGCTACTTCATTTTAGTTAAAAAAAGTACTGAGGCAAAATTTACATGGAGTGAAATGCACAGATCTTAAGTAGAAATTCAGTGATTTTGATAAATATATACACATGCGTAATCACTCTAATCCAAGTATAGACCATATATGTTACCCCAGAAACTTCCTTCATGCCCCTTCTCAATCTCCACTCCCTGCCCCAATAGGCAACCTTGGTTTTGATCCTATATCCATAGATTAGAACTTCATATGAAAAGAATTGTATCTTGTGTGTTATTTTGTGTCTAACTTCTTTGGTGCTGCATAATGCTTTTGAGGTTAGTTCATGCTGTTGCCTGTATTAATTGTTCATTTCTTTTTAGTTCTGAGTAGTATTCCATTGTATGGAAGTTTTGTTTATTCATTTTTCTTTTGTGATGGATATCTGGGTTGTTTCCAGTTTGGGGCTACAATGAATGAAATTGCTATGAACATGGTTGTTACCCCAGTATCATTTAAAAATCCATTCTCTAATCTCTTCTCTCTCTCCTTTATTTTGTGAGAATTCAGATGACATCCTGCCTTAGACACTAAAAGACCTAGAGCTCAAGCCCCTTCCCTGTTAGAATAATCACACACACGAAAGCCTTCATGTTCAGATCTACCCATACCAAATAAGAAAGTCAATATGTGTACTTTGTTTATAAAGAGGGTTTAAAAAAGATTTTATTAATTTATTTATTTGAGAGAGTGAGAGAGAAAGAAAGAGAGCATGCATGTGAGCAGGGAGAGGGGTGAGGGGAGGGGCAGAGGGAAAGGGAGAGAGAGAATCCCAAGCAGACTCTGCAATGAGACACAGGGCTCAATCTCATGACCCTGAGATCATGACCTGAGCTGAAATCAAGAGTCAGACACTCAATTGACAGCACAACCCAGGAGCCCCTGTTTATAAAGAGTTTTGATAAACTTGGATAAAATTATTTGCAAGAAGTTATGGAAATACAGTTTTACAGTTCACAACTCATGGAAATTTTTAGCTGCCCCACATTTTAACTACTCTGTGTCTTCCTGAGCAATGTTATAGTAACAATTTCCCCAATACATACACAAGGATGTCCCACCCACTCATCTATGAACCTATGCTGTTAAGAATGAAAGAAGTAAAAAGAAAATGGAAGCAACATTTCTTTCTCTTTCTTCCATTTGCAACAAATTTGGAGTCAATGAGGTTAATAAACTGGTTAGTAACAAGAAGAAATTTGACCTAGAATCAGAATTCTTTCCATATACCACTTTGGCATTCCCTCTGCAAACCCCCAACTCAACCCTAGTTGGCACCCTGCAGATTGTGAGTGCTGAAGACCGACCACCTTTGTGATGTGACCATCATACCACCCCTCATTCATTCACATCCAAGGTGGCTTTTCCTGTCATTTGATGTCCATGTTTGAAGACCTCTCTCATTACCAAGATTCCTGATTCATTTAGAAAGGCCTCTAGAGGAATGTCTAGTTAAGTATGGTAGGCTGAGTCATGTATTTGTCTCTATTCTCTCCCAAATCTTCCATAAAATAACAGACATGGGTCTAAAAGAAAGAAAGAAATAGAGAAAGAAAGAGAGAAAGAGAGAGAGAGAGAAAGAGAGAAAGAGAGAAAGAAAGAAAGAAAGAGAAAGAAAGAAAGAAAGAAAAGGCAGAAAGAAAGAGAAAGAAAGAAAGAAAGAAGCAAACAAACCTACAAGGACACTGAACAAGAGAGGAAATGACAGTAACAGAATTTTGGAGCCTGGAAATCATATGGGCTTTTGCTGACACATTTTGCACCCTTGAGAAAGCTAAAATCTAAACTAGCAGAGGAAGAAATTCAGAGGTAGACTGACTTCCAGGAGAAAGCTAGAAAGAGGGGCACCTGGGTGGCTCAGTTGTTAAGCGTCTGCCTTCGGCTCAGGTCATGATCCCAGGGTCCTGGGATTGAGCCCCGCATCCGGCTCCCTGCTCCATGGGAAGCCTGCTTCTACCTCTCCCACTCACCCTGCTTGTGTTTTTGCTCTTGCTATCTCTCCCTCCATCAAATAAATAAATAAAATCTTTAAAAAAAAAAAAAGCTAGAAAGACTCAAGAACTAGAGGCAATAGTACCTTTCAAAGTGGGAGTCTGAGTGAGACTAAAAACAGGTATATATAGTTTAAAGTCACTTTCAGAACCAGTTACACTTGAATTTCCCCTCTATCCTAAGCAACTAGGCAATTGTCCCAACCCAAGCTGGGATAAGATTCACTCTCTGGGGAGGAGGAGCTAGAGAGATTCTGGCCCTAAGGACAGCAGGAATGGTGGAGAATGGTGTTACCATACTGCAAAGAGGGGATTAAGTGAAGGTCAACTCTTGGGAGAGTGACATCTCTTACCCCTTCCCCAATCTGACTCCAAGGACACAGACAGCCAGGCTTGTGTCTCCCAGGAGGAAAAGGAGGACTTCCTCCTACTCTTTACATTTGGAGATTTCCCAATAAAACATCTCTGTCGATGACCCAGTAATGAAGCCTAGCAATCAATAAGCATCACAACCCCACACAGAATTTCCACTCTTAATTGTAAATGGGTCACCAGACTTTTGAGAAAGTCTAATATGAACTACAAGGGTCAAAACAAAAGGAACTGGGGGTGGGAGGTAGGGAGAAATAGGCAAAGAACAGAAGAAAACATATATAATTAATATCCTTACAGAGATAAGTAAAGATATTGCATCCAAGAGACAAGAACAAGAGGTTATAAAAGAAATTTTTAAGAAGGGAGTCTTCAGGAATTAAAGATATGTAGACTTCAATAAAAGGGTTAGAAAAGAATGGTAGGTAACATCACAGTCATAGAACAGAGAGAAAAATTTAAAAAATTGGAAAAATTTTTAAATATTAGTGAATAAATCAAGATGGTCTGATATCTGGAAGGGCATTTGAGAATGAACAAACAGAGAAAGCAAGGAAAGGAAATAAACCAGTCACAGGAAACAGTTTCCTGGAAGGATGTGCATATACAGATGGGGAGGGTTCACCAAGTGCCCAGAGCAGTGGAGGAGCAGGGCAGTGCAAAGGCCACGTGAAATTTCAGAACAGCAAGAACAACAGAATATCTTAAAGGTTGTCAGTGATAAAAAAAAAAAAATTAAAAAAAAAAAAAAGACACAGTCAAAACCTTAGGAACAGATTAGGAATCAGAGAAGCTCAGACTCTTCCTAAGTGACAAGGATAATAATACATCTTTTAAATTCTATGGGAAATTATTTCAAAATCAAAATTCTACCAAACTTCAGTGGAGGGTGAGGGTAGAATAAAATTTGTAAAACTTAGTCTTACTTTTCACCTCCCATAGTTTTTTGTTGTTGTTGTTATTTTTGTTTGTTTGTTTGTTAAGGAATGCTGTGCTCTACCGAAATGAGGGAGTGATCCAAACAGAGGCAAAGATGGGATCCAGGAATAGGTACTCGAACTCAGCTGAGAGAGAAGGGTGTCTGTCCCATGCTGATGGGGACATCCTGTGTGACTTCAGAGAAGCAGGCCTGGAGTGCTACCAGTTCAAGTTGAAACAGGAGGATAAAGGGTTACAGGAGGGATGTCCCCAGGGGGGAAAGCGAAATTGATAAATTACCTATCATATTTATACATATTGAGAGGCAATTTACATTCTGGGAGATTAATTAGTGATTGGCACATGAAATCTAAATAGAAAAATTAAGGCTGTTCTTCTCTTAAGAAAGCAAAACAAACAAAAAAGACTGAACAAGAAAGAAAAAAAAATTATAGTACATTACATGGCTAAGCTTCCAGTAATATTTCCAAAGTCATAATAATATAAATACTAGATACTAATTTGTACTGCATACAAAAGCAGAATATATTTATATGGGGAGGGAAAGTATAATGTATGTGAGCTAATTCTTCTCTTCCACAGAAGAGAGACAAAAGATAAAATCAAAGTAGAAAAATAAATAGGAGCATATGCAAGTTATTTTAAAAATATGGAGGCAAAAATAAAAAATAAACAGCTAAACTAATTGGAACTGGGAACCTCTTAAAGTGGTAATCAAGGGTGAGGAGGCTGGCATCAGGGCTCCTGCTTTTGTTACAAGCTTATAAAATGATTTCACTTTTTATTTTTAAAAGTGATTTCACTTTTAATGTATGCATATAACCTCAAAAATGAGAATTTTCTAAAGAAAAGAAAAAAGGTATAGGCTTCTGGAAATCTTTGGTGTCCAGAGACATGAGCACATTGAGTACACAGGATGTGATGCATATAAAAACCTCTGATCCCACCGGACACAGCCACCCACAAGTCCCCAGGGTGGCATCTCGGCTTATTCAAGGACTTCCACCTATCTCTGGTTCCTCCTTCAAAGTTGTTGTACGGGTCACTAAAGGCAGACTGATTTCTCTTTGGGAGCTTATATGTGTTGACCAGAATGCATGCTATAGCTACAGGATTATCTTTTTTAGTGTGTGAAAGAAATGCATAGGTTGCCAGGCGAATGAACTACATGTTATATTTAGCTGGGAAGATAACCTATCCCTAATGTTTGGATTTATCAAAACAAATTCCAGATGGCAGGCAAGCCATAGAGAGAGGGGCCATCTGGTAAGTTAAAGCAGGGTTCATTTTTTTTAAAAGGTGAAATGTAGTAAATGTCAAAACTTCCTATGGTGAAAATACATCTATCTGTTGCTTATGACTGGAGGAGCACTCCTGAGCCGCATGTCTTATATGTGCTCATTTAAATATCTGTGACATTATGCTCTTTCAAATACCTGAGTGATTTTTTTTAATGATTTAAAAAACACTTATTGAGGGGCACCTGGGTGGCTCAGCCGGTTAAGCGGCTGCCTTCGGCTCAGGTCATGATTCCAGGGTCCTGGGATTGAGCCCTGCGTCAGGCTCCCTGCTCAGCGGGGAGCCTGCTTCTCCCTCTCCCTCTGCCTGCCACTCTGCCTATCTGTGCTCTCTCTCTATGTCTCTGTCAAATAAATAAATAAAATCTTAAAAAAAAAACAACATTTATTGTATATAGTAAGATTTCATTGTATACCTGCTAAATGTATATTGTATGATGGCAGCTGGAGGCATTAATAAAACCACTTAACAGAGTCTACAATTACACAAATTCTTTGAAAGTATAAACCAATAAAAACTGAAACAATTTTTTTTTCAAAATGATTTAAGATGTTGCTGCCATTTTTGATTTAGCTCAGCAGTGCTATTTTTAGTGTATTTTTCTGTTTGACAGAATGTTTCTTGCGCATATTTTCTTCTCTCTCCATTCCCACTGCTCCCTCTGAAACTAATCATTACATGCCTGTATTTATTCACCAGTTTCCCACCCCCTCCTCCTGGCCCCACTTGCATACAACTTCCAGCTTAATCTTCTTTAAACATTGCTCTGTTTATATAACTTCCTGGCTCAAAAAACAGTCAATACCTCTCCAATGTCCAGAATATAATGTGCAGGCTTCCACTCACTGACAGCCCGACCTTCCCCCATGCTACCCCCTCCTCCCCTCTCCCCAGGCTGCAGCCAGGCCATCACCCCCCAAGAAGTGGAGCTCTGCCCCTACCTCAGTGCCTCTGGTGGGGGCCCTGATTCTCTCTGCTGGGCCTAATAGCCTTCTCCCCCATGAGCTGAATCCAAGATGCCATGGTCAGCATGAAGGTGAAAAGTGCTCTAACACAGAGAGGCTTCTGTGGCCGAGGCCACCTCCAGCAGAGCTTCCAGGGGTGATATCATAGCCTAGATCTTATGTGATGGAAAATGTTGGTCACCCACCATGGTGGCTCCCCAAAAATGTCCTTATCCTCATTCCTGGAAGCTGTGAATATGTGACCTCACATGGCAAAAGACTTTGCAGATGTGATCGAATTAAGGAATGTGAGACAGAGGATTTTATTCTGGATTATCTCAATGGACCCAATGTAATCACAAGAGTCCTTATAAGAGGGAGGCAGAAGGATCAGAGTCAGAGAAGATGATGTGATGACAGAGGCAGAGGTCAGAGAGAAAGAGAAATTTTGAAGGTGCTAAACTGTTGGCTTTGATGATGGAGGGAAGGGACCATGAACCAAAGAATGGAGGCAGCCTCTAGAAGCTAGAAAAGGAAAGGAATGGATTCTCCCCTAGATTCTCCAGAAGGATCCAGTCCTGCCTACACCTTAACTTTAGCCTAATAAGACTGATTGGGACTTTTGACCTCTAGAACTGTAAGATAATAAATTTGTGTTGTTTTAAGCTACTGAATTTGTGGTAATTTGTTCTGGGAGCTAATACAGCTTTTTTGCAGGCTCTCCTGGTTCCAGCTACAATAATTCTGGCCTACGCTCATCTCTCTCTTGGCCCATATTGAAGTCCCAGCAAGTTTAGGTTGATATTAACGTAGGTTAAAACCTACATTAACCACTAGTCACATATGGCTATTTATATTTAAGCTTAACTGAAATAAAATAAAACATTCAGTTCCTCTGTTATACTAGCTGCATTTCAAGTGTTTACCAGCCACATGTGGCTAATGGCTACAGAACTGGATAGTGAAGATAGAGAATAATTCCATCATCACAGAAAGTTCTACTGGTTAGTGCTCGCTATAATAATATGCTGTGGACCACTAATTTTTATAAGCCACTGAACTCTTGATTCAGTCTGGTTTTACCTTTCTCCCAGAGGTCTGAGATAATGGTATAGGTCCCTTGGGTTTCCAGGCTGTGGAAACAGGGCTTAGAAGTGACTGAAGTGAGCACACTTGGGCGAGTGTGCACCCTGAAATGCTCCCACTGCCTGGGTCAGGGGCGGAGTCTTGAACAAAGCCAGGGAGGTCCCTTCAGGTCAGCCCCCAGTGATAGGTCTTGGTCCTGCCAGGGGCTGCCACCTGACCTCAGGGAGCACGTCTGGTCTTTTGAATTGCTTAGGAAGTCTGTCCTTGTAGTTTGATGATACAAATATTCTTCATTATTTTCTTCTAATAAACTCAGAGTTCTTACTTAAAACTTTCTTTACCTCATCTGAAATTTATTTTTGTGTATGATGTAAGGTTGTGATCTAAGTTTATTTTCCCCGATGGATAGCAAATGTCTTTATCATTCCCCCCTCCCCCATTTTGAAATGCCACTTTGGTCCTACAATAAATTCCCAAGTATAAACAGATGTTTTTCTATTTAGTCCCACATGACTGTCATCCTACCTTAAATGTTATAGTTTTGCAGTCTATTTTGCCATCAAACAGGGAAATTCCCTTTTCATTGTCCTGATTTTTCAATATTTTGTTTGTTCTTGTTGTTTCCTCTTCCTGATGCACTTCAGAATCAGTTTGCCAAGTTTCACCTAAATATCCAGCTTGAAATTTTTTTGGAATTATTTTGAATGTAGACAAATGAGAACACTGACATCTTAAAAATATCGAGTCTCTTGATTTAAGAACAAGATTTGCTGCCATTTATTTAGGTGTTTATTTTTTACTTTTTAAAAAGTGTTATGCTTGTTTTCATTTCATTGTTAGTCAATTCTAAGGCTTTTGTTGTTGCTAATGTGAAAGAGTTTCCTTCCCATGGATTTTTAAATTGCTTAACATTCTTATACAGGAAACTGTGGATTTTTGTGTATTGCTCTCTTACCGAACCCTTTTTCTATTTTAATAGTTTTTCTGCTGATTCTCTGGGATTTTCTAGATAGACTATCATACCGCCTACAAACCAAGACAGTTTTTCCTCTTTTGTTCTTGGTATCTCTATCTCTTCCTTCTTTTCCTGGATTCATTTAGTGGAATATCCAGCATGATGTTGAATAGTAGTATCTTCCTGGCTTTTTAAAGGGAATACTATTAACTCACCATTATGAATAATGTTTACTGAGGAAATTTCTTTCTTCCTTTAATTTGCTCAAAAGGGATGTTGAAATTTAAACCAAATATTGTTTTACATTTGAAACAATTATTGGCTTTTTCTTTAAATTGTAAATGTTGAATTCTAATAATAGATTTCTTAATATCGAACTAGGTTTGTATTTCTGGAATAAGCCCTACTTAGCCAAATACTTTAGAATTAACCTTTAAATACACTGGTAAATTTCATTTGTTAGTATTTTGTTTGTACTCCTCTTTCAGGATTTTTGCATCTATATTTTTAAATGATGTTTCTTTATAGTTTATTTGTTTATAATTTATTATTTGAGTCTTGTCCAGTCAGGTTCATATTAGCTTTGTAGAAGATTTGGGAAGCTTTTTATCTTTTTCTAGCCTCTGGAAACTATAAATGTCCTAAGTCTGGGAGAACTTCGCCGTAACTGAGACCAGTTGCTTTTTAAAGATAAATCTTTCACTAACTTTAATTTCTTCTATAGTGACTAGTTTATTCTGTTTTCTATCTCTTTAAAGTCACTTTGGCTCCCATATTCATTGCAACATTCATAATAGCCAAAATGTGGAAACAACCCAAGTGTCCATCAACAGATAAATGAATAAACAAAATGTGGTATTTACACTCAATGAGATATTCACCTATTTAAAAAAAAAAGAAGTTGTGATACATGCTACAACATGGATAAATTGAAAATATGCTAAATGAGGGGCGCCTGGGTGGCTCAGTTGTTAAGCATCTGCCTGGGCTCAGGTCATGATCCCAGGGTCCTGGGATTGAGCCCCGCATTGGGCTCCCTGCTCAGAGGGAAGCCTGCTTCTCCCTCTCCCACTCCCCCTCCTTGTGTTCCCTCCCTCACTGTCTCTCTCTCAAAAAATAAAATAAAATCTTTAAAAAAAAAAAAAGAAAATATGCTAAATGAAATAAGTCAGTTACAAAGAAACAAATAGTGTCTGATTCTACCTTTTTTTTTTTTTAAGATTCCATTAATTTATTTGAGAGAGGGGTGGGGGGGAAAGCATGAGTTCAAGCTGGGGGCAGGCAGGGAGAGGGAGAGAATCTCCAGCAGACTCCGTCCTCAGCGTGGAGCCTGACGCTGGCTTGATGCAGGGCTTTATCTCAGGACCCTGAGATCATGACCTGAGCTGAAATCAAGAGGGGGTCACTCAACCAATGAGCTACGCAAGCATCCCTGATTCTACTTTTATGAAATATCTAGAATAGGCAAATTGAGAGACAGAAAGCAGATCAGAAGTCACCAGGGACTAGGAGAGAAGGGGAATGGGGAGTTATTGCTTAATGGTTATGGAGTTTCTCTTTGGGGTGATGGAAAGATTTGGAAACAGATAGTGATGAGAGTTGCACAACAGTATGAATGTACGCTTAAAATGGTTAAAATGACATATTTTATGTTATCTATATTTTATCATAATAAAATTTTTTTAACCCACATAAAGTGCTTTTTGTTTAAAAAAGTCATTTGGGGTAATTTAGATTTTCCTAGAATACCTTGCTTTTCTCTAGATCATTACATCTGTTGGTATGAATTTTTAGTTTTGTCTTTTCCTTAATTTTATGTCTTTTATTTTCTATTGTTCAGGCTTGCCAAAAGCTTATTTATTTTATTGTTTTTTTCCCTTCTTCCTCACAAGAAATAGCTTTTGGTTTTATTGATGAAATATGTTGGGTTTTTTTCCTTTCCAATTAATTCTTCCTATTATCTTTGTAAGTTTCTTTTTCAAGAGTCATTTCATTGTCCTTTTTAGCTTCTGTTTTTGTTGTGTAGTCCCTCCACTATCCTTTATTTCAAAATAACTCAAAATTTTAGTGAAAATTTATTTTTTTTATCCTAGGGGTTAAACATTTTAAACAATTTATTACAAATTGATTTTTTTTGGCCACCCTTTGGTTGTTGCTTCTTTCTTTTTTTTTTTTTAAAGATTTTATTTATTTTTTTGAGAGACAGCGAGCACAAGCAGGGGCAACGGCAGAGGAATAGGGAGAAGTAGGCTCCCTGCTGAGCAGGAAGCCCGATGCGGGTTCGGGTTCTATCCCAGGGTCCTGGGATCATGACCCAAGCTGAAAGTAGACACTCAACTGACTGAGCCACCCAGGCGCCTCTGTTGTTGCTTATTTCTAATTTTATTGCCTCACACCCAGGGAATGTATCCTGTGCATATGATTTGTACATTTTAAACTGTGCTGAGATTTTTCTATGTGGCCTGATTCACATGGTGTTCTGAGGTTAACAGAAAAGAATGCATATGAATATATACATATGTATGTATATGTAAATATATGTGTGTCTGTGTTATTCAATAGTTAATTCTATTATTCAAATCTCCTACATACATACCGAATTAATCTTTTGTCTGTTTAATTTTTCAATTTCTGAGAAAAGTATCTTAAAATGTCCCACTAAGATTTTTGACTTTCTTTTTTTGCACATTTGCATATATATTAAAGTTGTGTTAAGAGGGCAAAGATCTATGACAATTTGTTTTCTTGGCAGATAGTACCTTTTACCATTATCAAATACCTTTTCTCATTATATCTAATACTTTAGCCTTAAATCTTATTTTGTCTGGTATTAATATTACCATTCTTACTGTCTTTAAATTATTTTTTAATCTCTATAGCTTTTTTTTTATTTTTTATTTATTTATTTTTTTTTTAAAGATTTTATTTATTTATTTGACAGAGAGAGAGATAGCGAGAGCAGGAACACAAGCAGGGGAGTGGGAGAGGGAGAAGCAGGCTTCCCGCCGAGCAGGGAGCCCGATGTGGGACTCGATCCCAGAACCCTGGGATCATGACCTGAGCCGAAGGCAGACGCTTAACGACTGAGCCACCCAGGCGCCCAATCTCTATAGCTTTTAATTTAAATGAGTATATGGTTTTTAAAATAACTTTACAAGACTTATAATAAAATGAACTCCCTGAATCACCTCTCCCACTCTGATTTTTCTCTCCTTAGAGACAACCACTTATTACTCTTTTCATTGTTTCTTCTGATAATTGCTTCTACACTTCTAAGTAATAACTTTTCTCACTGCTATCTCTTGCTTTTTCAGTTTTAGGTTTTATCTATTTCCTGTTGTGGAACGTTATTACTTAGCTCCCTTACATCACTCCATCACATTCCCACTTCCATTCCCCATATCCTCCCAACATAGTTATAATTTTTGATTAGATCAATATTCAATATTCATAATGATATCTATGAGAGTTACTTAGTATATTTTGATTATATATCTTTTTAGGTATAACTTTCTATTTTCCTTGGAGTTAATAAATGTTCCCCTTTGCTTGGCTAAGCATGTATCACTAACCCACTCCCAACTTTTCACCAGGAGTGTACATCTCCCATCCACATCACACAGTCTTCTCTCTGCCCGCTGGTGCCATTGGTTGATCTCAAGACCTCCTGCATCACTGTCCTCCTTGGACTTCTATGTGCCCTCATCCCGAGCATCCCTCGGATCATTCTCCTGTGTGTTTATTCTCTAGTAAATCCTATCTTTCTTTTCTTTGTTTTTTACTCCCTTGTTTTGGTGGGCCATATCCAAAGCTTCTTAGGACATGATACATAAGGGTAGCCTGTCAGAAAATGTCTTTATTCTACTCTTACATTCGATTGATAGTTTGGGGGTATATGTAGAATTCTAGGTTGAAAATCAGTTTTCCTCAGGATTTTGAAGGCATTGCTAGTTTCTAGACTTGCTGTTGAGGCATGTGATGCCAGTGTGATTCCCACTCCTTTGTGACCTGTTTTGCTTCCTGGAATCTTTAAGGATCTTTCTTTTGTCCCGAGCGCTCTGAAATTTCACAAAGAGTTGCCTTGGTATGGATCTCTTTTCATCCACTATGCTGGGGGTTAGTTGGTGCTCTCCACTTAGAAACTCATGTCATTTATTTCAGGGAGATCTCTTTTGAGTTAATAACTTGGTAATTTCTTCTCCTTCATTTTCTCTTGGAAGTTCCAATTTCTCAGGATAATGAGACTGCTAAACTGATGCACTGATCCTCTATCATTTCTAGTCCATTTTCATCCTCTTTCTTACTCATGCTCATTATTCCTTCTACTTCCTGGGAGATTTTCCCTAATTTATTTTCTTATCCTTTCATTGAGTTTTTCATATGCACTATTATTTTAAACTTCCAAGACAACTTTTGAATGTTCCTTTGTTCTTAGTCTATTGGTCTCTTTTTTCATAGATACAGTTACCTTTTTTTACTTGTCTGGAAACAGCTTTATTTTGCTTCTGAAGTTTCTTGTACTTATACATTGTTTCTGTCTCCCCCAAATTTCGTTTTTCTCTTTTGTTGATTTTTGTTTTGTTTTCTGCTTGTATGTGGAAGCTTTCTTTGAATATCTGGCAATCCCTAGATGATTTTTCATAGTCAGGAGTAAGTCACTTAAGAGCTTATTGGAAGTTCCCTATGAGTGGGTGTGGCTTGTGTCCTAGTGGGTACACTATAAGGAGATCTGGATGGGCAGTATAGTTGGAGGACCCCCATTATTAATATTTGAAGGTCTTTCTCTTAGAATAGTCAGATTCCTGAGAGATCGTCTCCAATGCCTGCAGTAATAGTGCAGACTACCATCATTCTTGGAGCCAAATGGGGGAAGGAGATCAGGGGTTTATACTTTACACTACTTTATAGTAGCATTTCCCTTAAGCTTACTGAGTCCAGGCTTACTCTAGTTTATTCTCTCTCTAGTCTTCTGTGGAGGTGGGGAGGATAGTTGGAGATGTAACTACATCACAGATGAACTTCAATCAATAATCCCATTTTTAGTCTCATATACACCCCACCTTCCATACTCAGAGTGGTGCCTCCTACTCTTGAACCTTTCTGGCACATAGATGCTTACTTCTGGGTTTCTCCCCCACTGCCAAACAAGAATGAGCTTTTTTTAAAAAAAATCATTTATCAATTAGATATCTAACTGCTTCCCTTTTCCTGAGATGTTGTTTCATGTCTTCGTCCTTACGGGTCTATGTCTATATATTAAAAAAATTCCCTTTGCTATATCTTTAGTGGGTTTTTGGGTGGGCGTGGCAGCATCTTCAATCCATTATATTTAACTCAATGCTCTCTATTTATTTTTACCAGTATTTGCTTGCCCTATCTTGGACCGTTCCTGTATTTTCCAACTATTTTGTTTCAGGTGTCTCTTACAGTAATAATAAGAGCTAACATTTCTTGAGCACACTATTTGTTAGGTACTTTACATATATTATACATGGATTGGGGTACAGATATCACACATGCATTATCTCATTTAATACTCATAAAACACTATGAAGTAGGTAGTATGCATTATTCTTATGCTCACTTTACATATAACTAGTAAATGGTGTACCCAAGATGGAAATCCAGAGTCTATACTACTGTACTAACCACTGTAGTACTAGTAAAGGCACCTAGTTTTTTTAATCCATTAGTGTCTGTCCTTTAATAGGGAAATTTCAACCCATCACATTTATTGGGATAATTAATATGGATGAAACATATTTTTACTATCTGTGGTAAATTATTACAGAAATAATAATTATATTATTACAAATTCAATAATCATATTATTGCAAAAATAATAATTATTTGTAGAAATTCACTCTCTTTTTCATCTCTGATATTGGGTTTATACATGTCCTTTGTTTTAGCCAATTGAATATAGGTGGCCTAGGGGCGCCTGGGTGGCTTAGTCGTTAAGTGTCTGCTTTCAGCTCAGGTCATGATCCCAGGACCCTGGGATCGTGCCCCACTTTGGGCTCCCTGCTCGGCAGGAAGCTTGCTTCTCCCTCTCCCACTCCCCCTGCTTGTGTTCCCTCTCTCACTGTTATCTCTCTCTGTCAAACAAATAAATAAAATCTTTAAAAAAAAAAATAGGTGGCCTCTCTCTCCTTTTCCCACTGCCATGAACACAGATATGTCTCAGATAAGGCTCCTTCATTCCAGGTCCTACAATGAGA
Source organism: Phoca vitulina (assembly GCF_004348235.1). NCBI lineage: Eukaryota > Metazoa > Chordata > Mammalia > Carnivora > Phocidae > Phoca > Phoca vitulina. Next base: position 39,082,466 of record NW_022589725.1, read on the forward strand.
AAAAACATGGAACAGACCTATAGCCTGAAATAGAACCATACCCAAGCTATGGCCATCACATAATGTGAGCTGGAAATGAATGTTTACGTCATAAGCTACTGAAACATTTTTTTAAAAGATTTTATTTATTTATTTGTGAGAGAGAGAGAAAGAGAGCACAAGCAGGGGGGAGTGATGGGCAGACAGAGAAGCAGGCTCCCCGCTGAACAGGGAGCCTGATGTGGGACTCAATCCCAGGACCCTGGGATCATGACCTGAGCCAAAGGCAGTTGCTTAACTGACTGAGCCACCCAGACACCCTGCTACTGAAATTTTTTATCTGTTTGATACAGCATCTTTTATCTTCTAAATCCATAAAAACTTTTCTTTTGCTGAAGTATATTCTTCAGTATTATCTTTCTAACAGGTCCTTTGGAACATCAACTTTCTTAATCTTTGAATGCCTAAAAATGTCTTTATTTTGACCTCCCACTTGAACATTAGTTTGGCTGGGTATAAAATTTAAAATTTGAAGTAATTCTCATTCAGAATTTTGAAATTAGTTTTTAGTTTTTTGCCCCATCCCCACCCCATGTCTATTGTTTCTAATGTTGACCTGAGTTTCATTCCTTTCTAGATAACCTGCTTTAATTTCTAGAAGTTTTAGGAATTTCTCTTTATTCCTGAAGCTTTAAAATTTTAAGATGACATTTCTGGATTATTTTTCTTTTTTTCTTGCTCAACACAAAGTGGACTCTTAAATCTGAAAATTCATATTTTTCCATTAGTTCTGGGAAATTTTTAAAAACTATTTATTTGAATATTTCTTCTTTTCTTTTGTCTGTGTTACCTTTAGAACTCCTGTAGGAAAAAATGTGCAATTCTCTTCCATGCCTTATGCTTTCTGTCTCGTGATTGACAATTATCATTACTTTATCCTTTAGAACTATATTGAAGGAGAAATTCTTGGTTGATCTTATACTTTCAGCTGAATCCATTCTTCTATGTAGCCCAACTATTTAAGTTTTCATTTCATAAATTACTAGGTATTAGAGACAGGATTGAAATCCAGAGCCTGTGCTATTAACTACTACATTACAAGTAAATGGTATTTTTTCTTTAACCTAATTGGAGTCTTTGTTCTATAATAAATAAATTTTAACCCACCTACATTTATTGAGATAATTGATATGTACAAATGTACTCTTATCATCTTGATTTAAGGACATGAAAATCTTTAAAATTTCTCTGAGGATATAATTTATAAAGTACTTTTCTCCTTTCCTATGTTAAGGCTATTTACTCAGGGTTGTTGTGTTTTTTTTTCCCCCCAAAGTGATTTTGATGCCTTTTTCAGTGTTGCTTTTCCACAAATAACTAGGTTAATCTTGGCTATTTGCATTCATATTTGAGATTCTTTCTTCATCTGTCATTGAATGTTTTGCCTTTTTTTTTAAGATTTTATTTATTTGAGAGAGAGAAAAAGACAGAGCATGAGCAGGGAGGAGGAGGGAGAGGGAGAGGGAGAAGCAGATTCCCCGCTGAGTAGGGAGCCCAACATGGGGCTTGATCTTGGGACCCTGAGATCATGACCTGAGCTAAAGGCAGATGCTTAACTGACTGAGCCACCCAGGCACCCCTGTCATTGAATGTTTTGATTAGAATAGTTTGCCTCCTTCTGATTGTGAAGAAGGATCAGCATTTGGGATTAAATTGGCATGAGAAGCTTGTCTTCTGGACCTCTCTCCCTCCTTCTAGGAGTTCATTTGTTCTCTGGAGCCCTAGCCCCATTACCTAGTTTGTGGGTCTCCCATGCCAAATTTCCCACTTAGGAGAAGCATTCTTGTACTTTGGAAGCAAATATGGAATCAGCTCTTTCCACCTCTTTCTTATGTTCCTCAATGTCCCTATGAAGGTCTGGAGGCCCTTCAGAGTCCACCTGTATCCTTCTTTAACTCCAACATAATGAATATTTCTCTTTTGAAAGCAGTTCTCTTTTGAAAACAGTTCTATTAACCTGGGGACATATGCTGCTGTTACCACTGGATGTGCACAGTGAAAGAAGGGGAAGGGAAAAGACTGCTCCAAATATAGTTATTTAACTTACTGCCTTCACATTTGTTTAGAAGTCCAGGCCTGTTCTTTGTAATCCTTTATGCTGAGTGTTGAGAAATTTTAGAATTGCTTTTGTGGCCCTGAATTTTAAACAGGATTTTCCTTTTCTTGTTTTTCCACCAATGCAGTCCTATTCACCCTTTGTCTTCTAGGAATTTCTAAAATTTCTGGAGTATGAAAATTTCTTTCTTGTATTTTTTTGTGTTGCTAGTGTTCTGTTTAAGTTATTTCTTTAATGGAGGCAAGGATAATTCATATCTTCAGTTCTTCAGTTAGCCAACTTGATTCAGTACTTCATTTTAAAAATACATTTTTTAGTCTCTTAAACAAAGTAAGGAAAGGGAAAGAAGATACATTTGTGGGTAAATTGCTTTCTCACAGCCACTTCCAACAGGTTTAAGTGAGGGACCTTTATCATCAGTCTCATAGTCCACATCCACCAGAGACTATGATGTCTGGCCAAATCAGACTAACAAAAGTTAACTACTTTTTGAATTTCTTGGTATACTCTCCCTTTTAGTTTTATGTTTTTACTTGATCTTCTCCCTCAACCCACATTTCACCTAACTTGAATATTCAGAGTTGTCAAGTAGTCTATTTTCTCCTATATAGAAAATCATCTAAGACATTAGTTTGCGGGGGGCCTGGGTGGCTCAGTCGTTAAGCGTCATCTGCCTTCAGCTCGGATCATGATCCCAGGGTCCTGGGACTGAGCCCTGCATGGGGCTCCCTGCTCAGTGGGAAGCCTGCTTCTTCCTCTCCCACTCCCCCTGCTTTTGTTCTCTCTCTCGCTGTCTCTCTGTCAAATAAATATATAAAATCTTAAAAAAAAAAAGATATTAGTTTGCATTAAAATGTTAGGAATTTAATATGTTTTCCCTACCAGTAACATGTATACTTTGAAAATGATGAATGAAAGAAAGCAATGCTAGCAGTGCTCACCCTAAGGGGTTGCTATGGGCTGAATGTGCCCTCTAAAATTCATGTTGAAATCCTAATGCCCAATGCGATGGTATTAGGAGGCGGGGTCTTTGGAAGGCAATTAGGTCATGAGGGTGAAGCCCTCATGAATGGGATTAGTGCCTTTACAAAAAGACATGCAAGAGCTTGCTTCTGCTCTCTCTGCACTTTCTGCCTTGAGAATACCATGAGAAATCAGCTGTCTGCAATCTAGATGAGGTCCTCATCAGAACGTGACCATGCTGGTGCCCTGATCTGTCTTCCAGACTCCAGAACTGTGAGAAATAAATTTCTGTGGTTTATAAGCTATGCAGTCTATGGTAGATAGCCCTGCCCTCTACAGGTGAGGTAAGTCCCCTCACCTCACCACCTGGGCTGGATCCTTCAGCAGCTCTGTTCAAGTATGCAATGTGAACTGTTGACAGTCATTTATTTTCTTTTCTTAGTCCTTTACAGTAAAATATAGTAATAATGCTTATTATTACTATTTTGAGCAAAAGTCAGTGAAGTCCCCTGGATATTTGTTGGGGGTAGTTGGTTGGGTAGTTATAAATAGGCACCTTTGGAAAAATAGAGGGTATGATGGATGAGGGTACAAGGGAGGGATTTCATTTTTACTTCAATGCCTTCTGACTTTTCTATAGAAATGGTGTAAAGACAGCAAGAATTTCTGAAATCCCTCCTCCCTGCTTTGTGATCTCTCTTTTAAGGAAGTTTCCTGGAAGGAGATAACTCCATTGTGCACACCTGTGGCTGAGAGGATTAATCCACACCAAAGTGGCCAATCTATAGAGCAGTGTCAAATCACTGAGGTATGCACATGAAACAGGATAATTATTTCTGACAACTGCCCCCAATAATTGGATCCCCCTTACATTGGGTGGCAAGGACCTTAATGTCTTGTCCAGATTCCATGCCTTTCCTGCCATTTTGGGGTTTTTAACAACTCCCTTGATTTTCATTCAATTGCTTTGGTAAGCTTGGACTAGAGTACTCTGATCTATCCTCCCTAATTTGAGGTTCTTTCTTTCTACTTCACCATTTTGATTCCTGTCAAACACAGCAGTGTTTTTTTTGTTTTAAGTTGAGGTATAACACACACTAATCTTAAGTGTACACTATGATGAATTTTTACATTTGTACACAACCGAACAGCTAGATCAAGTTATGAAATGCTAGCCATTACCAGCTAACCTAATGGTTTTACATTATTAAGTTTAGAATGAGTGAACGTAGCACTATAGTGTCCATGATATAAAATGAAAAAAAGTTGCACAATCCCATCACAGTTTAGAATTAGAAAAGTCAGGATAACAGATTTGCTATAATATTGCTATCTTTGCATGCTCTTTCTAGAGCCATCTATGTAGGAACACCATGAAAAATGTATTTTTAATGTTAAACATGTTTTAATATGCAAATTAAAACATAAAATATTAAAGCCTCCGTGTTAGCCACACTTTATCACTCATCTTCCCCATCAGAGTCAATTTCAGGGTTCAACATGCTATTCTCTAAATTCTCCTGGGTGTCCACCATGGTTACTTTAGAGTCACAGAGTCACATAAACCCACATAGTAGCCAAGTCCCTGAAGAGCTATAGCTACAACTTATTTCTTTTACAAATTATCTCATGCTTCCTATTCCTGCCCCAGTTTAATACTGTATAAGATAAGTGTTTGGTAAAGTTTATATCGTTGTGTGTTTGTAACATTAAATACATCTGAAATAAATAGGCAAACCTGGAACTACTCTCTAGGTTTTGTTTTTCTTCATTTTTAGTGAATTTAAGTATACATCACACATGATAATCCCTGGCTTTCTGGTTTTGACATTCCAAAATGGCACACGGGCTCACTTGGGGTTGAGCCTGTTTGCCTTTGTTCAAACCAACAAACTGGGCATTGTCTTTGCACAGTTATTTAGAGCTCTAAATAGCTGTCAAGAATGTGTAACCAGACATGTAATTGCCCAAAGTGCCCTTTTTCAGACCCCATGTTAACTAAGTGCATTCCCCTCATTTCTCACATTTGCCAGGCTTGTTAGTTTCTCAAGCTTGCTAGCCCAAAAGCTCAGTACTATCTGTGTTTAGGACAGCATCTATGCAGCTGGAATTCAGCAAATGTAGAAAAATAAAGATAATTACTTGTAGAGCAAGTTCAAGGGTTCCTTAATATAATACCAAGTATTTCCACTTGTTGAGTGACAGAATCTTTTACATAGAGGCTTTTCTCTTGAGGAGAGGCAGCCTGATATAGAAGAGTAGGACAAGCCAGACATCGTCTAGGCTTCTCTGCATAAAGTGGTGTGACCTTGAGTAAGTCCCCTCACCTATATCTGACCATCATTCTCTGCAAGATGCCAATGGTCATAAAGCTGTATCATTTCTAGGCTGTGACAAAGATCAGAGGAAATAGTGAGCAGGAACATACTTTGTTAACTAGTAAATGTCCTGCAATCTTTGCAACTGCTTTACTTATTGAGAAGCAGTAGTTTCATGCTTCTCAGGGATCACTGAACTCACAGCCTTGAACAGGCAGTGTACATCCTCTGTTCCAGCCCTTCTCTGCTAGTCCACGGGTCCTTCTTGGACCCCACTAGGAGACATCAGGAGGCTACCCATAAGGTATGTCTTGAGAAGTGATAGGTGGTCTACATTTCCCCACAATATCTCCTGTACTACAGCCTGTTACTGGAACTTGAAATACCCGCCTTCAAACCTTCCCATCTCATAATTTGGCAAAGCCTTTTCAGAGAGAGTTTGACAAAATATACTAAGAACTTTACAAATGTTCATAGTCTTTGATTTTTCAATTCCATTCCTAGGAATTTAACTTAAGGAAATACTAGCATGTGTGATATTTAAAACAGTGACTGATTAGAAATAATGTAACCATACAAGATTGGTTAAATAAATCATATTACAGTCAACACAGCTATTAAAAATTAGATTGTAAGAGAATATTTAATGATGTTGAAATGTGCATAACATATGAAGTGAAAAAAAGCAGGTCACCAAACTGCCCAATTCTGATTATATTAAACACACATGCACACATGCGCACACCCACACACATGCCTATGAAAACAAAGTACATATATTAAGTGTTAATTATTGTTGGTAAGGATTATAGGTGAATTTGTATTTTTTATTTCTCTGTATTTTTCTTCAATGAATATATGTATATTTATAATCAAAAGAATGTAATTTTTTTAAATCCCTCTTTTGCCTTAGAGAATTAGATCTTCCAAAACTTGGTAAAATCGCATAAGTTACCTAAAATTTACTGGCCAAAAGCATGAGTTGTCCACGTGAATCTGGTTTTTAATCCTGGATTTGCTACTTTCTAAAGGTGCAATCACGGCCAAATTACTTAACGTTTCTGCATTTTAGTTTTCTCGTTGATGACGAGGGGACAACAAAAGTACTTGCTACACAGGGTCATGCGAGGCTTAAATAACACAGATAAAGTGCTGAGTATAGTGCCTGGCACATGGTGAGCACCCAGGAAGTAGCAGCGGTGGGAGAGCCCTGCATTCTGCCGCACTCTCCCCCTGCGACATCAGCACAGGCAGTGGGTCAATCTGATTTGTGGCTGCCTTCTTGCAGAGTACAGAAGGGAAGTTGGGAGGGGAAAAGGTTGAGGACCCAGGGGCCAGAGCTGGAGGGCACCTTCTTCCCATCTGGCTGGGTCAGCCCTGCCAAGAGTCCTGTGCACTGAGTGGGGAGAAGCGATATTCTTTTGTATCCTGATAAAATCTTCATGAGAAAAAAGGGCCCCACTTTAACTTTTCTGACATATAATGTTCAGAGTAGCCCAATACCAGCTGCTGGAGGAACGACATATTCTAATTTCCTGACTTGTACACAGTAAAGTTGCATTGTATTGACAGGGCCTTGCATTTAATTTCCTTAGCTTTTTAGACACAAACAAAGCATTCCTAACCAGAAATTGGAGATAAAAGGGAATAACTGCACAATGGAATACACATGCTGATTTGAATATGTCATTGAGTCTCATAAATATCATTAAAATAAATGCATGGCTGTAACAAGGGAAATAAATATTTTTGCTTCCAAAGGCATGCAGCAGCAATATAATCATATTTAGAAAATATAAAGAAAGTCATCCTTTTTTTATCCATGCCACAATATATTCCCTTAGTTACAGTATTACGTCAAGGAATTCCGTCAAACTTAGCAAAAGACAGCATCCTTTCAAAAAATTAAATAAACATGCTTAAATTTCAATAAAAAAAAAAAAGAAGCTATTTCTAGCAACACAGTGGGGGAAAGTCACAAAGAATAGTTCAAAGCCAGTAAGACACTACTTAAAAACATTTAGCTTATTTACAAATATCCCAACCAAACTGGGGATTACTCTATGCTGAAAAATATTCCTTTTGGCTTTACAACAAGCAAAATTAATTTCTATTTGGACCATTTCCTCTTTAGTTTTTTTTCTGTTTTTTTCTTTTTTTTTTTCTGTCTGTAATATATTTGTAAAGAGGTCTAAGAAATTTGTTTACAGTCTAACTTAGGATAATTCTTTATGGTGATTTGCAAGCTGAAGTCATTTATTATAACATCAGTCTATCTGAAAATTACAGTGTAAATGAAAGCAACTTGTAGCTAATGGTTAGAAGGAAGTTTTGTGTCATTTTTAAATTTTATGGGTTTTACACAGTGCTACGAACTCAGTGTATGCCTAATAAATACATGTTAGATAAGGAGAGGGATGGCAAGAGAGCAGGTGAAGAAGTCATAGTAAAGGGGCGCCTGGGTGGCTCAGTCGTTAAGCGTCTGCCTTCAGCTCAGGTCGTGATCCCAGGGTCCTGGGATCGAGCCCCACATCGGGCTCCCTGCACCGCGGGGAAGCCTGCTTCTCCCTCTCCTACTCCCCCTGCTTGTGTTCCCTCTCTCGCTATGTCTCTCTCTGTCAAATAAATAAATAAAATCTTTAAAAAAAAAAAAAAGAAGTCATAGTAAAAACTATCAAAACCACCACTTTTCTAAACTATCCATGTGCTAAAATGGAAACCACCAAATTAGGGGCAGAAAGAATAATGGTCTTTAACTTCTATAAGAAACATCAGAATGGTTAAATTACTGATATAGGTTGAATTGTGTCCTCCCAAAGAAAGACATGCTGAATCCCTAAACCCCAGTACCTCAGAATGTGTCCTTATTTGGAAGCAGGGTTGTTGAAGATATAATTAGTTAAGATATAGTCATACTGGAGTAGGGTGGACCCTTAATCCAATATGACTGGAGTCCTTATGAGAAGATGGCCGTGTGAAGACACAAAGGAAACGCCATGTGATTGGAGCTATGCAGCTGTGAGCCAAGGAATGCCAAAAATTGCCATCAAACTACCAGAAGTCAGGAAGAGGCAGGGAAGGACTGACTCTCCTACAGGTTTCAGAGGGAGCGTTGCCTACCAACACCTTGACTTCAGACTTCTGGCCTCCAGATTGTGAGACAATACATTTCTGTTGTTTTAAGCCACCCAGCTTGTGGTACTTTGTTAGGGCAACCCTAGGAAACTAATCCAATCACTTTATTTCATTTTCTTTTACAATGTCAGTTTATATTTTTTAATTCCTAAAATAAGGCATGTTTGTAGAGGGGATTTGTAGAACATGTCTTGGAAGAAGAAAAAAATATCATTCACAGTTTTGCCAGCCAAAGAGTACTAAAATTTGATGTATTTCCTCCTAATTTTTCCTTTAAATAGTTTTTAACTTTTGTGCAGCTATGACTATAATCTCATACCAACTTATAGTGATATTTTCAATTAGCACAATAACACACATTTCTATATTACTACAAACTTTTGGTAAACATCCTTGAAATTTGTCAATATAAGCAGTGTTGCCCAGATTATTTTTGGGCAACTCTATTTTATTATTCTACTGTTTTCATTTTTTCAGTCATTCTATTGGATCTGACTCTAAGAAATTAAAAATCATCTCATCAATTCTCTCTACATCGTGCTGTGTGAGAAATTGGAGGTAGGTTATTTAGTAAAAAACAGGCCATCAGGTAGACCCTAATAGATCATGGTCATACTTAAGACAGGAATTCTCAGATCTATGTATAAGAGGTAGTATGAGAATGAAGCATTTGATAATTAGTGAACCGGTTAGTGACTACTTGGTCTCATGACACCAGGCTGTGACAGTATAGACTCTGGTAGAACCAGAATCTGGTTTCCTGATTCCCACTCCTGCATCATTTCCACTCAGTTCATGGCCATGATTTAAAAATGCCTTAAGTGCTGCTTCGTTTTGAGCTCAGCATAAATCTATCTAACAGATATCTGTGTCATGTGATTGTAGAAATCTTGGTTCTAAGTATACCTTAGCTTGTGATTTGCAAACTTTTCTCAGCCATGGAAACCTTATCTTCATAAACTGTTACTCATATTCCCCATTTATAAAACATAGAAAAGCAGAACCCATGTGATGGCACAGAGGGCCAGGCAACAAGCTCAGCAGTCCTATTACCAATTCCCTAACCCTCCCTTGGGATCCAGTCAGCCCCTGAACTGCCTCCAGGAAACCCCAGGGCTTAGGGGAACACCTTTTGTAAAAGAGAACATATCGTCTAGTTCTTCATACACTGCATGTATAAAATGGCTATACAGAAAGGGAGTTTCTTAAGGTCTGTTGTGTGTAAAGAATTAAGTTATGAAAAACAGCTTTTCAATTTTTCCTAGGCCTAGTTCTCTCTTCTGAATGACTGTCTTGTTCCCAGTTCCTGGAAATTTCAAAATGGGTGGTGACATTTATAAGTTGGTTTATGTTGTTGACATATCCAGAGCATTCCCTCTTCAATTCCCCTTGCCATCTATTGGCACTCCACTTCCTCTGCATTTTCTCCTCTCTATATAACTGAAAAGCTAAGTTGTGAATTCTAAAGATCATTTTTGTGTAACACTTCTCCACAAGTACTATTATAAATTTGAATACAGGTAGGCAGCTAATAATGGTAAGTTCAAATGCAATAAAAGATGCAATTCTGTGAGAATAAGTGGTCTTTCCTTTTTGTGACTCTGAGTTGCATGTCTAGGAGCGATAAACACTTTATGCTGATCTAGATACACGTTCTTGTCCAGCTCGTCCTCTCCCCAGCACCAGGGTCCGCACTCCCAACTAACCTCATGGAGCTGCCTGTAGCCAAGAATTAGGACAAATCCAGGTGATCCATGTCAGTCATGGCTGGCCTCTTGATCTGGTCCTGATGATATTTTCTAAGTTAGCTGGCCACTAAATATAGAATATACACAGACAAGAAGATAAAGATGATAATTATATTTATTCAAAAGAATAGGAAAGGCCTCAAATTTTGTAATTCATAAATATGGCATTTACAGTTCATAGTTTATCATTGGTAGGTCACCACTTAACCTTTTATTATAGAGCATATTTTAGAAGATTTTGAGAGCGGAATCACTATAATCAACTGAGAACTGCAAATCAATAGCACTGGCCAACTTGCATATCACCAATGGAGACTTGTGGTTCATTCATTTTTAAAGGGATAAACTTGATTATGATTGAACTCCTCTTCAATGGAGGTTCTGATGCATATTGGCCAGGATCTGATGCATCATATTCAAACTCATGATCCTATTTCAGTTGTGAGATATTAAATGGCTGAGCATAAGAGAGGCCCATTGGTCTAATCACTTCCTGAGATTTCGCTGTACAGACTTAGAACACAAATATGTGATCAATAAAAGTCTGTTATCTCTTCAGCTAGCAGGCCTACCTTGGCCTTCTGTTGGCAAAGCCTGATTCCACTCACTCAACCATCTATCAAAACCAGACATACTTGACAACTATTTAATGTCCCCATCCGGCTTCTCCCAACCACTTCTGTGGCTTGCACCTTGATTTCTAAAGCTAGGGCTATCTCTGACTTCATTTTTGAGGCCCCTTGATGATTCTGTAGGTAAAGGACTTTTCACAGTGGAGCTTGATTGAAGCAATCCTTACATGCAAAATACAAATTTACAAAAAGGAGAAGTTAAGAGACAGTAATCCCCTTCATAAAACATTTCAAATAGGTGTTCTATAAAGAGCAAGTTCCTCTGCGTTTAAAATACTGTTCTGTTTTTTAAAAATATGTTTACCAAAAACTTTTCCATGAACACATAAAGTAAGAGGAATCTACATTTTCTTTTTCTAGCTAGCTAGGGACATCTAGCCCAGTTGCCCAGAATGAAAACCTGCTCATTAACACACTCCTCATTGGCTCATCTCCATGTTTCACTTTTCCTTCTCTTTCACTTGGGCTTCCTGCAATCATCTCTTAAATAAACTACCTGCACCAAATCTTTGTGTCAGGATCTCCTTTTGGGAGATCTGAGCTAAGATGACTTCATCACAGAAGTGACAGCATTGATAGCCCGGGTAGCTAGGGTAGGATGTTTGTCTTGCCTCTGGTCTGCTTCTTCTTTTGTTGCCCATTTGATCTGCTTCTGCATCCCTTGCCTTCCAGCCTGTTGTGCACTAGAGTACTTGCTTCCTTTTAATTCAACTGATATGCCAGTCAAAAAAGATTCTTATTCTTTCTACCAATGCTCAAAGATGGCTTTTAAACGACTGAGCTGTGCTGCCAAATCTACAGCAACCACATGTTCCATGAATTTCCGTTGCTCATATCAACCCCTTTCCACTCTGGCTAAGAGGTATGAGCAGATGTAGGGCTGAGGCCTGGGTTATAGGAGTCTCTAAGGTCCTAAGAGGATCTTTCAGTCATTTCCATCCAACCCCCTAATCTCACATGTTAGAACACTGAGGGGCAGAGAGGGTGAGCATTTGCTTAACAACTTGTCCATCAGAGAAGAGGAACTCAGATCTCTGACCCCTAAGCCAGGCTTTTCCCTTTCTGAGATTTTCCTGAACACATTCCACCATTGCTTCCTTTGCTTGACTCAATTCCCCCTGCTCACTCCCCTACTTCCAACATTTATTTCCAGGTGTCCTAAGTCCTCACTAACCCTGAGCTCTTAAGTTATATTCATGCAGTCCAGTGTCACAGATCTGCTGCCCTCCTTGCCCTGCCTCATACTGAGGTTAAAAATTGCCACCAATATTTTTGCAACAAAGGAAAAACTAGGAAATAAGTAAAGTGATATACAGGGGTTGTCGTTGACAACTTCTTGCATAATTGAGCTCCCCTTGGGATTTCTGTGACTGGGTGAGATAATTGCCGACTGGCCCATTGTACCCTGGGAAGATGCACACTTATATCCCACACTCAGCTAAACACATAAGCATCTAACCTGCCACTGGGGCTCTTGGAAGCCAAGGCTAGGCTGCTCCTTCCTTGACTTGACTGATAATCTGGCTTCTGTTTTTAACTCCACCTCACCCATGCCTCAGCTGGGTCTCCTGGTCCCACCTAACCGGTCTAGATTTATCTCTCTGGGTTCTCTGAATGAGTCCTCTGGCCCAGTGTGGCCAGTTTCCTCATTTTCAACTTCACGTTCTTTGTCTAAGCAAGCTATCTTTTCCGCCAGCCTAAAATGGCAAAGTAGCATTTATTTTCCAAATTATTATCTTGATTATCTTTTTGGGTGGGTTTGTGTTCTCAGATAGATTCTTAAGGACAAGGGCCATGACTTAAGTCTACTTCCTGATATTATGTATTGCACATGGCTTGTAATGGACTGAATGTTTGTGTTCCCCTTATATTGAAACCCTAAGCCTCAGCGTGGCTGTATTTGGAGATGGAGTCTCTAAGGAAATAATTAAGTTTAAATTCATAAGGTCATAAAGGTGGGGCCCTGATAGAATAGGGTAGGTGTCCTTAGAAGGTGAGACACCAGATGGCTTTTCTTCCCCCCTCTCTCTGTGTACTAGCACTGAGGAAAACCCATGTGAGGACAGTAGTGAGAAGGTGGCTATCTGCAAGACAGGGAGACAGCTCTCACCAGAAACCAAATCAGCTGGAACATTGATCTTGGATTTCTAGCCTCCAGAACTGCGAGAAAATAAATCTCTGTTATTTAAGCCACACAGTCTATGGGATTTTATTATGGCAGCCTGGGCTAACATAGGGCCGCTGATTGAGAAAATGGTCCTTACCCTTGGATCTCAAGCAGAGTTACAAGTTGGGCAGGTGTCACTGCTTCTGCATGAAAAGATAACTAACTTCCCACAGAGTCCAAAACTAAACCTTCCTTTGTCACCACCACTCAACAACTCCTATCCTTTCCTCTGTGCCTGACAGTATCCTCCCAAGTGTGAACAAAGCTCTAGGCCACAAGCAAATCTTTTACCCCCTTGTCTACACTGACTCTAGCATCCCATCAGATGCCGAGTCTTAAGAGAGTCTACTGGCCCAAAACCTTGTATCTCCTTTCTCCAGGCCTTATTCCTTTGGCCTGTGCTCTTGAGATGGCCCCTTCATGGCTCTTCTAACCCCTAGTCTTCATCTTGTAAACAGAAGAAGAAACAGAGGCTCAACATTTAAACATGTTCAAGGTTGCACAATTGATAGTAGAACTAGGTTCAAACCTAGTTCAGTTTTGCCTCAAATCTAGCATACTTTCCATTAGACCTGTTTAATGTTCTTTCTATACAGCCAGAATTTATAATGTTCTGCCTTTAACTATAGATACTTGTGAGACTGTCTTATACCCATTATCAAATTGTAAGTTCTTTGAGAGTAGCTGGCTTCATCTTCCTTATATCTTGGGTGATGGCTAAGTCAGTGCCTTGAGCTCTGTAAGGCACTTCAAGAAAAGGTCCTGAATTGAAAATGAGAAGTAACTGTCACAATGGTAACATGGGCAATAGCAGTTTAGGAGAGATTCAGAGAAAGCTTGTAGGAGAAAGAAGAGTTGGTTTCTGAGTTGAGCTTGAGGTGATGGAGAATCTGGCCAGGCAGAGAAGAAGGCAGTGGTATGAGTTGGGCCTCAATATCATGAGTGAACCTGTGGAGGGAGGTTGGCTTGGGGTGGGGGGTGGGGGGCGGAAGGGGCTGCATTCCTGCATTGGGTTCAGCTGTGCACACCAAGCAAGTCAATTAACTTCTTTAAACATTGGTTTCTTAATGTGTAAAGTGGGAAAAATAAGAGTACCTACCATTTGGGGTTAATGTGAAGAATAATGAGATAATGTATATAAAGGACTTAGCACATTTTCGGGACCGAGTATGTGTTATCTATTATTAATAATAAATACTATTAAAATACTATTAGTAGTAATATGGTCTGAAATTTCACATGCTCACCAACCTAGCTGAGTAAATAATTATTTACACCACAGATAATGCCATTGCTGTGAATACATTAAAAAGCAAAATCATTTAAAAGTACTACTAAATTCATAGCAACATGTTGGTTACCATGATTTTCCTAATCAAAGGATTCCAGGAGTCCCTTACAAGGGATTCTCATAGTTGAAAATCTTGGAAACCAAACCGTTTAGAGGCAGGAGAGTGCTAAACATATTCCTGGTAAAAGATTAACTTGCCAGAATCAGAATCTTGGATTTTCAGAGTAGGCTGACCTAGTGAGAATCCCTGTTCTACTTCCAGGCTGTGCTTTTAAGGAATTTAGGCACATTTCTTATCTTTCAGTACTTTGGTTTCTTTATCCTTAAAATGTGGATACTAATACACAAGGGCTATAAGTACTGTACATAAAGCAGGAACTGGTAGATGATGATGACAGTGATGTTTGTGAAGCCTAATTGTGAAGGGCCTTCGATTTTCATCCTGTAAGGCTCTTGTTCTCCAAGTGTGATCCCTGTAACAGCAACGTTAGCATCATCTGACAACTTGCTGGAAATTCATATTCTCAGGCCCATCCCCAGACCTGCTGAACTCTGGAGGTCGGGTCAGCAATCAGTGCTTTTACAATCCTTCCTGGTGATTCTGACGCACTTCGGTTTGAGAACCTGCTTTGAGGTAATAGGGAGCCATTGATAGTTTTTGTACAGCGGAGTGATGTGATAAAAATGACTGTTGTGCACAGACAATATATTCCTTTTAACAGGATCAAATTACCTAACTACCGACAAGCTTCCAAAGTTGTTGGCAGAAGCCCGTTCATTGATCCTTAACGATCTCTAGGCACAGAACGGGGGGTTAGCACTTAGGGCTCCAAACACAGTGCTCACCTACTGAGGGAGGTAAGGAAGACAGCGCTGTTTTGGGTACTGCTTCCACCGAAAGCCTTGGGACCTGGCGGCCAGGTGATGGCTCAACGAATTCCGCACCTACAAGCCTGTCACAAACGTAGCCTGCAAGATAGAGAGGAAAAGAAAACCGTGTAGGGAAACCGGAAATGAGGGTCTTAGAGGTATAGAATCTGGTGGTGGGGGAAAGGGATGGGATACGCGGGGGGTGAGGGGAAAGGCAGGCCCCTTGTCGCTGGGGGTGGCTACACCCCCTCCGCGTCCCTTTAGAGCCCGGGCGCGGCCGGCCGGTGGGGCGGGATGCAGCCCTTCCCGGAGACAAGGGTCCCTCCGCCTCCGTGCGTTTGCGGCCAGGGTCCAGGTCACTTCTGCTCCCTTTATTGTTAGTGCGAGATGGGGCGTTTCCTCACCCTCGGCACCTCACCGGGGACGTCCCAGTCCGTCTCATCCCTACTCTGGCCCTCTCCGCGAGCGCCCCGCCGGCCGCCCGCCGCGTCCCGGCCGCTGTCCGCGCTGCCCGCCGGCCGGCCATTGTTCGGGCCCCACCCCTGCTGAATATTCACGCCGCGCGGGCGCCTCGCCCCGCGCCCTCCCCAGCGGGGCTCGGGCTGGGAGTGCGTTTCCGCTCGTTTTTCCTGCCGGGGAAGGAGAGGGGGAGCTGTTTTCTCTCTCCTCAGAATATATTTTCGGTGTCCCGTTTCTCCTCCTCCCTCACCGCCGC
>NW_022589725.1:39098409-39169665 GCF_004348235.1 Phoca vitulina
GGGGGCCTGACGGCCGCCCCGCGCCATGGTGTGAGCGCCGCCGCCCCGCGCACGCTCCGTCCGCCCTCCGCGCGCGGCCCGGGCCGGCCGAGAACCGCGACCAGCCCGCCGCCGCCGCCACCGCTCCCGGCCTCGCGAGGCGGAGTCCCGGCCGCCAGCTCCCGTGCGAGGAGGCGCCGTCGGCGGCCTGGCCTGTGACGGAAATAAATAGAGAAACAGATATATTATTGGTACTATTTTGTTTGGTGGCAAAAAGGGAAAATGGCGAACGACTCCCCTGCAAAAAGTCTGGTGGACATCGACCTCTCCTCCCTGCGGGTGAGTGGCCACGACGGGCCCCGCCGCGGGCGCGCCGGGAGCGGGGAGCCGGGGCCGCGCCCTGGTCCGCCGGGCGCTCGGGCGCCGCCGCGGGCAGAGCCTCGGGCGCGGCGGCCCCTTTGTCTGCCTGCGTCGGCATGTGCGGGGCGGCGGGGCGCGACCCTCCGCCGACGCCCCCACCCCGCCGCGCCCCGCGCCCCCCGCGCCCCGGGCGCGGCCTCGGGCGCTGGGGGACCGCGCGGGAGGAAGCCCGCCCGGTTTGCAGTCGCCCTTTATCTCCAACTGCCCCGCTTTATTTATTCATTGTTGTGCTGCTTTTAAATTCTAACCCCTCCCCTCCTCTTCTCTAGGATCCTGCTGGGATTTTTGAGCTGGTGGAAGTGGTTGGAAATGGCACCTATGGACAAGTCTATAAGGTCGGTGTGAGGCGCCGTCTTTGTTTCCCGTGGCACGTTGAAACTTCTCGTTGGGGGACGAGGAGAAGAGTGATAAACACGCTGCTGACTGGAGGCCACGCCACTTGGCCAAACTTGGGAAAGGGGTTTCGCCTTGCAGTCCCTCTCTTTTAAAACAGGAGCTTATATTCAGGGTGGCCTTAAAAGACCTCATTTCCTGGCTTTGAGATAAGGAAATAAGCTACACTCTTAGGCATGCACTTTTCTTCAGTAAAATGGGAAAACATTTTTTTCATAAGGCGACCTTAATTTTTCGTTTTCCCCAATTCCGGCCTTCTGAGTTTGTGTGTCTTAATTAAAATTCAGTATAGGCAGGCCTGGCCTATGATTATCCTAAACCACTGCCTTGGCCTTCTTGAAAATTGTCCTCGTGTTGCCTCGTTCTAATGTTTGCAAAGTGCTTAAGGTGAGGAGTTTGGTGTTACCTGGGACTGCTTCTTAACTTTATCATACATGCTGCTGATGGATACATACATATTTTGGGGAAACAGGGAGGGGTGTGTGTTTGGGCACCAGGAGCAGGAAGAATTACAGCATGAAGATTATAAAATCTGAATTCCAGGAATAACCTGTTTGACAGGTGTGTAATTGAAACAGATGAGGGAGAGCGAGGAGTCAAGAGGATGCCCAGATTTCACACCCACCCCAGGCCTGTCTCTTTTTTTAACACCCGCCTCCCAACGGTAAATGAAACTAACAAATCTGGAGACTATGAGTCTACTCTGAGTAGCTGACACCTGATGTGACTAACAGTGCTGTTCATTTTATTCAGAGCACATTCTAGAGCTTCTGAAAGAGCTGTAGGTAATGGAGGCGCAGGCCTTGAAGATTTCAAACAGAATGTTAAATTTCCCCTGTCCTGATTTATTTCTTATTGCTAAACTTTTTCTAAAAGTAATCTGCACTGGTGGTGTTTTCTGGCTGTTAGAGTGGATACAAGGGGCTAGAAAAAAAATATCTTATGAACAGGGCTTTGTGGTTCACCATGAAGAATTGTCATTGTCTCATTAGAAATGGAGGGAGGGGGTTGGAAGCTGACTATAGACATTTTCTTAGGCCAAATTAAGTGTGGATCCTATTGTCTCTTTTATGCTTTATGAATAGGGTTTATCTATCCCTTGAACGCCTCTCCCCAGCTCCAACTTCCCCTGGCCTGGGCTGTGTACCGGGCTGTGTACCCGCCTGTGCTCTGAACTTGAGTCAGTATTCTTAGGTGATCTCAAGTGAATTAGCATGTGTTTTGTTGGTTAACTGTTGGGGCCGGGGCCAGATTTTTGAATTTGAAAGGAAGCCCTGTTAACTCAGCCTGCTGGGCTCAACTGAATTTGGAAGCCTTTGGAAAATTTTGGAAAAGATTGTGTTGCAACTCACTGAGTGGCCTGGTAACTGGCTCTAAGACATTCTCCCCAGCCCCAGTGTTTGTTTAAGCCCCAGTCGTTTTTTTCTAACCCAGTTTTTCTGGCCAAATCTAAGTGGTGAGTGTACTCTTCCAAGTGAGTTAGCCAAAGCTTGTTTTTGACCTGGTTACACAGTAGTTGGATTGTTTGTATCTTCCTCGGTCAGCATGGATGGATGTGAAGGGTAGTGAAGTGAACTAGAAGCCAGCAGTCCATTTTTAAACCATACGAAGAAAGAAAGAATGAAACCTGAATGTGTACTAAGTGGCTTTAAGAGGTGGGAGTTCTTTATGGTAACAGTTTGGGCAGGTTCATTGTTAAATTTTTTCCCCCTCTTCATTTCCTTTGGTTACACCCCTCCTTCCCCCAAGCTTTTGAAATAGATTTGCTGAGCGGTGCAGTTGGGAAGCATTTGGGATACTGGCCGTGACACAGCTCTCTGACTACAAAGTCTGCACAGTTGAGAAGAAATTCTCAAATTATGCAAACCTAACAAATTAAGAAATCTGTGCAAAAGTGGCATACACATATACAAAATAGTGCCTGAGGTTTTGCTCATCAGCAGTTCGATTTCATTCTGTAAGATTTCAAGCATATACACTAAATAGTGCCTAGATTTTGCTCACCAGCAGTTCTATTTTATTCTGTAAGATTTCAAGCATACACAAGGAGAGAGAGATCACCCAATTTAACAGTTAATCAGCACATGACTGATCTGGTTTCATTTACAGTCTTTCTCCGTTAGTATTTTAAGGTTAAAGCCTAGATACCATTTCACCCATAAATACTTAAGTATGTATCGTTTTTGTTTTTCAGATAATCACAGTGCCATTCTGACACCTAAAAAGTTAATTCCATAGTATCAAATATTCAGTCTTAAGGTTTTCCTGATTTTTCATAGATGTTTTCTTACATCACAATATGAACTGATACTGGGAAGTTCAGTCTTGGTAGATGGTAGAAATAGGAGAAGCATTTAACATCTCCATTTGCGTCTCCCTTTCAATGTCTAATTTCTAGAATGATTTATATTATGCAGAGGAGTTTATTTAGGATTTGTTGGCATGGTTTGCATGTGGTGGTTTGGGGATTAGATTATTAATATTAGCATTTATTTATTACTAAACATCCACTAGTGTGAATAGCATCTGAGTTGGGAAAATATTTGTGATAACTTGTTTATAAAGAAGCTTTTTTCTTAACATAAATTCAGGTAAAATACCTTTAAGCTTGAACAACCTGTAGCCCGCCTTTGTTTCATTGCTATATCTTCTATTTTCTGTTTTTTCTATGAGCTTTTTATTTTTTAGTGATTGTGGTTGCTTATTTTGAGAAGGCTGTATTTATGTGAGGCGAGTGAGTAAAAAGAGGGAGTTTTCTGGGTTTTGCTGTTTATGAAAGTGACTTTTTTAGGGGGTGGTTTATAATTTTCTCTATCGTTGACAAAATTGGTAAATAGTCTGGGTATAGTTGAACAGTATATAACTATCTTTAAATATTTAAAAAATTTTTTTTTAAGGATTTTATTATTTATTTGACAGAGAGACAGAGAGAGGGAACACAAGCAGGGGGAGTGGGAGAGGGAGAGGCAGGCTCCCTGCTGAGCAGGGAGCCCCATACGAGCTCTATCCTAGGACCCTGGGATCATGACCTGAGCGGAAGGCAGATGCCCAACGACTGAGCCACCCAGGCACCCCTGCGAACAGTGTATAACTATCTTAAAGAAAAGAGTTGAAACACAGAATATGTCCTATTCAGAGAAGTATATTTTTTGCATTAGGTTTCTTAGGGATCACTGGGAAGAATGCTCATAAATTAAAACTTAAGAAAAATATTGTGAATTTCAGTTTACAAGGTTTCATTCAGAATACCATTTATAAAAAAGTGTTTATAAGGTGATCTTGTGCATGTTAAGTAAATCTAGTGAATTTTAATTATTTTCATCAAAGGGGGACAGTGACTGTTTAAAAAACAAAACCAGAAAAAATGTTGGTTTTTGTGTTATATTGGGTTTTATTATTTTTATATTATATATAATATTTTTAATATTTATTTGACCATTTTTGTTTTTTCCTTGGGGTTATGGTTACCCTGTTATTTTGTATTTTGTAAGCATACAGTGACTGGTGTTCCAAATGTCTTGACTAGGAGAAGGAAAATCCTACATCTGGAAAGGTACTGTAGGTAGTGAGAGGGGAAGTTAGGGAGTTTAGAATCCAGCAGGTGCAATGTCTGGGGTCAGGACTTGCTCACAGGAAGGATGGATGCCTTTTTTGAGAACTGAGCATCTTGACCCTGTCTGACCCTGTCTTTGGAGGGTAGGCTGTAAACCTTGAAAGTTGAGGAGGAGAGTACTCTGGGCCTAAAGATCGTAAGCAGAAGCAACACTGAGAGTTTGTTGCCGTTTAGGGCATGGTGCTAAGGCTGACCCCCTCATTACTGAAGAAAGGGCAGGAGGGGTGTGTGTGACAGAAGGGCTGAGGGTGACCTCTTTGGGAATGACAGGAAGTTTAGGCAGTAGTGGGCATCTGGGGAGAGATTATTTGTTCGTGAGTTAAGGAGAGATGAGCATTGAGGGATCATTGAAGATTTTGTTGGGTTTGGAGACCCCTGGGAGTAAGAAACCTGATTAGATGATCTTTGGGGAAGGAGCAGGTAAGATGGTTGGCCTAGGACAATGGTCCAGAAGAGAGGAGGTGAAGGCTGGGGCAGGGTAGTAGCAGTGGCGGTAGAGAGGAATGTTGGGCTGGATTCTTGGACATTCTTCCTTGCTGAGGTCAACCTGCTAAATTCATTCTCTGCAGGCTTTGGTGTGGCCCTTTAAATGGGTACACTGTTTGCCCACTGGATTAGGAGGAGCCTTGGGATCTGTGAAAGTGCTAAAATTACTTCCGATTGCTCAGCAATAAAGTGCTGTATAAATTGTGTGGCTTTTAAAAATCATTAGTCTAACATTTTGGATCAAACACTTAAACTTTTTTGAGGGGCTTCTCTAAATGTTATCCCTTAAGTGTAGCATCTATTTTTCTTAACTAGAGGTAAAGACATCCAGTGGGGCAAAATGAATTTTGAGGAACTAAATGTTTTCATTACGAGGAGGATTGACTTGCCACTGAATGGCATGTACAGACTTGTTCTGAGACATAGGGCTCCTTCATGCTAGAAGAATTCTGGACTTGGGTAAGGTGGGAGGAAGCCAACCCCGTTGAACATGTATTGGTGTGTAGCTCTCCTAAAAGATACCAGCCCTAAATTTCCCAAACTCTTCAATTAAATAAAATCATAAAGTAAAAGCCTAACAAAATCCAACCACCAGATAAAATCCTACTCATGGTGGTTTTAAAATTTCTTAGAAACTTTCTAATAAATATTCATTTGCATAGCTGCAAACTTGTAGTTTTGCCTTTTTTTTTTTTTAACCAGTTTTGGATATATGTATATTTCTACATATTGAGATAATCCAAAAGTATTATCTGGGGGCACTTTTGGTGCAGTGTGTGTGTTTGTAGATTTTGTGGACTGATACTAGCAGGGCAAAGACTTTGAAGTAATACATCCTACTTTTGAAATAATGCATCCCTGAACAAGTGTGCTAATAAGCCAAGGAATAATCATCTAAGGCGTTTCATTCCCAGGGAACTAAAAATATTATAAACTGGAGATGGATGCTTTTACATGAATTTCATCCATGGTCTTTTATTTTGTTTCTTTGCTTTATTAGTAAATACTTGGTCATCTTGCTTAAGCCAAGAGATTGCCTACTCTTAAGGCATCAGATGTTTTCCATCTATTGAGCTGTTTTAAGTTTATGATCCCTGTGCTTCCTATCATTAGTATCAGTCCTTTCATTTTTCTATATTCCATCATTTTTAAAATTGGTAGAGAGCAATAGGATATTTAAATAACTGCACAAGTGTACCGCTTTCAGGCCCGGTTTGTCCAGACACTGAAGCACAACTGTTGACCAGAGGGCAGCCCTAATATGTGATAACCTGGAAGACTCACTCTCCATCTTATATATGGGTCTATTATGGACCTTGTACACAAGTGCAGACCCCATGACAGTTGACTGTATTAGAGGCAAGGGCTTATTTCACAGTAAGTTCTTAAAATCAAACAGTACTTATTTAGAATTTCTGATAATTTTAAGGGTTGAAACAATTTTAGGTCACCATCTTACCTTGTGAAATCAGTGCTTTAAAAACTTTCATAGAGGGGCGCCTGGGTGGCTCAGTCGTCAAGCGTCTGCTTTCGGCTCAGGTCATGATCCCAGGGTCCTGGGATCGAGCCCCGCATCGGGCTCTCTGCTCCGCAGGAAGCCTGCTTCTCCCTCTCCCACTGCCCCTGCTTGTGTTCCCTCTCTCGCTGTGTCTCTCTCTGTCAAATAAATAAATAAAATCTTTAAAATAAAAAAAAATAATAAAATAAAAACTTTCGTAGATAGTGATCGCAGATCATCTGATTAACTACTTGCAGGTAATTGCTTTGAATAGTTACTACAAACAGATTTTTCATGAATTCAAGTTGGTTTCTTATAATACTAGTGTGAATTATGAGTGTTAAAGTATTAAAATATATTTAATATTTAATTTGGGACCAATTTATGATCAGGGGTAGAGATTTCCAAGTGCTTATTTAGCTTTTGGAAGATTTGGTTGGCAGTTATTTTGTTCTCATAACATGATAACACCAGAGTTGAATCAAGATAAATATATGGAGGGATGGCTAGGAGGAGAAGGGAGAAGGCCAGGTGATGTATTGCCAGTGACCAGTGTGGCAGCCATATGCTCTTAGGTTTTATAGTGCTATACGACTGTTCACCGGAAAGAATATGATATTCTGTTAGGCTGATTCAGTAATAAAAGTCCACTGGCATTATTCAGAAGAGAAGTGATGTGGGAGGCACTGAGTTGGGAGGCAGTTTTTTCATTATTTATTTGACAGAGACACAGCGAGAGAGGGAACACAAGCAGGGGGAGTGGGAGAGGGAGAAGCAGGCTTCCTGCCAAGTGGGGAGCCCGATGTGGGGCTCGATCCCAGGACTCTGGGACCATAACCTGAGCCGAAGGCAGACGCTTAACGACTGAGCCACCCAGGCGCCCCTGGAGGCAGTTTTTTCTATGAGAGTTTCAAAAGAAAGGGTAGAATGATAAGTTTTAGGACTTTTGGAAACCCTGACATCTGTGTGGTATTATGAGGAACTTAGAACTAAGTTGGGGAGACAGATGCAAAATGATTAACCATAAAGGGCTGGTTTCATGCCACTTCCAGTTCTCATTGCGCTCTTGCCCAAACTGGGCCCTGGGCACTGCTCTGCATGTTGGGTATATATACAGTGGTGAACGAAGCAGGCAGTTGGCTTACCCTCAAGGAACTCAGGAAGGACGGGGGGGATGGGCACAAAATGCCAAGCATGTGATATGCACTCTAAATCCAGTAATGTCTCTGTCTCCCCAGGTCCTCCGCCCAGCATACTTACATTCAGACACAGCACATGCACTAGGGCATGAACTGGCTCAGACTTCAAGTGCGCTTTTTCAGCCTCAGAGGGCTTCTTTGTCCTGTAAAATACAGTACAAACAAATGACTAGAAAAGTGAAAGGAGAAAGTAGACACACAAATACCAGCCTAAGTCTTTTTATTATTAGAATGAAAAGCCATAATGTTACATTGTTAAATTGCTATAAAAATTTTTACAGTTTTTCTCGGTTTCTGAAATTATCTCCTTGTGTACCCTAGTCAGCAGACCACACTTTGAGGAGCACTGAACTGGCAGGATTGATTCTGGGCTCAGGGCTCTTCATGAGCCTCTGGGTTGATCTGCTGCATCAGCAAGCTGGAGAATTGGGGCCATTGTCCAAGCCTAGCAGGTGTTCTCCCACCCTGGAGAAGGAGGGAGCCCAGAGCACATGCTGCCCACAGTTTGGTGCTTAATTTGCCTTTGAGCCCTGGGGCATTGTAACTATCCCAGATAGGGCCCGATGCTGACAAATTATCCTATTAAATTTAAATAATGGAAAAAACCGCACACTTTTACATTATGACTTAAAAAGTTTATTTTCGTTTTATGATAAATAGGGCTTTAAGAACCTATCGAAGTTATGAATGCATGTGGTTGCAGCCAAATGGTACCGAAGTTCTCCTATCAGACCTTGGAGTTTTCCTGTTCCCAAGAGGGCATCTATTTTCAGTTTTTAGTTGCCATCTCTGAAATTTACTTCCATATTTTTAAATTCTGTGCTCATGTGGCTATTTCTTGATTTATCAGTTTTATGCATTTCTTGACTTACTGTAATAGTAGTTACAGTTGTTGAACTACGGTTTTTGAACTTCTGTAGTAGTCGAAGATTAGCTCTTAAACTCACCTCCTCTCTTACATGAGTACGTATATCATAATTTTGGGTTAAGATGATAATTGTTTATATTATCGTGACTATGTAAATACCATTTATCTCTGAGCCGCGCAGTCTAATATGATAATATTTCCTTTTTTAAACATCCCTTCCCCCTTACATTGACATACTTTTTCATTCGCTTAGTTTTCTGTATACCTGTGATTACTTTCTCCCCCATATGCCCTAAAAGATACATCAAATGCCCAGCAAAGTTAATCCTTTATCAACAGTTTTTCCAAACACTTAAATACATCAGATGATTTTTTGTTTCAGATAACCTATTGATTCTACTTTTTTTTTTCTCTCAGGAGTTACCTCAGAGCTGGCCAGGTATGGTTGCCCCTTAGACCTGGTGCATAACTGTTCCCTTGGATCATTTCTGTTTCCTGGATATGATAGTCTTCTTTTTGGATTTGCTACCTTATTTTTCTGAAGCACATCCTCTAGTAGCTTTATAAGAAAGGGTGCATGGCATGTAAAGGTTTGAAGTCCTTGAATGGCTGAAAATGTCTTTATTTTTCATTTGCATTGGATTTTTATATAATCTGGTAGAAAATATTCTAGGTTAAACATCCATTTTTCCCTTGGAATTTTAAGACATTGCTGTTTTGTTTGAGTGTGATCTGTTTTATTTTTTTATTTTTATTTTTTTTAAAGATTTCATTTCTTTATTTAAAATTTTTTTTTTTTTTTAAAGATTTTTTTTTTTTATTTATTTGAGAGAGAGAGAATGAGAGACAGAGAGCATGAGAGGGAGGAGGGGAGTACGGGGAGTCTGCTTCTCCCTGCTGAGCAGGGAGCCCGATGCGGGACTCGATCCCGGGACTCCAGGATCATGACCCGAGCCGAAGGCAGTCGCCCAACCAACTGAGCCACCCAGGCGCCCTATTTCTTTATTTTAGAGAGAGAGACAGAGATGGAGGGAGAGAGAGTGGGAGCAGGGAGGAGAGGGAGAAGCATCTCCCAGCTGAGCAGGAAGCCCAACATGGGGCTCGATCCTAGGACCCCGGGACCACGACCTGAGCCGAAGGCAGACACCCAACCGACTGAGCCACCCAGGCGCCCCTGAGTGTGATCTGTTTTAGAGAAGCTTTTAGGATTTTCTATTTATTCCTGGTGTTCTTAGATTTTATGAGTATCGTTCGTTGTCATTCACTGTTCTGAGTACTTAATTAATTCTTTTTATCTGGAGATGTCCTTTTTTTCCCTGGGAAATATTTTTGTTCTCCCCTCCAACTTCTCTGTTTTCTCTTTCTGGAAGTTTTCTTAGTCACCTCTTCAGTTTATTTTCTTATCTTCTCCTGTACTTTTTTTTAGGGGGCGTCTTTTTGCTCTATTATTATGAGATGTCTTTGACTTACACATTTCAATATTTCTATTGGGTTTTTAACTTTATCATATTTTTAATTTATATGAGCAGCCCTCTTTCATACCTTTTTTTGGTTTTTAACTGCATGTAATCTCCTGTGGATATATGTCATCTATCTGAGGGTATTGAGTATAGGTTTTTTTTGTTATGTTGGTTTTGTTGTTTTCTTGTGCTTGTGCATTTTCTTCTGTTTTTTCCAGATTTTATTTTTCCTGTTTATTTTGGTCTCTTTGATACTAAAGATTTTCCTTAAGTGCCTGGAGATTCGTGACTCTGCTCATATTTAAGAGTAAGGCACTAGAAGTGAATTGGAGGCTCAGTGTGTATGGGTAGGTGGCTGT
This sequence comes from Phoca vitulina, assembly GCF_004348235.1. NCBI lineage: Eukaryota > Metazoa > Chordata > Mammalia > Carnivora > Phocidae > Phoca > Phoca vitulina. The sequence goes on from NW_022589725.1 coordinate 39,108,685, forward strand.
TGACTGGTGGTACTTAAGTGTAGGGAGGGCAGGTGGGGATCAGTATGTTCTCATGGATGGGGAACCCCACCTCTTGATACCTGTGGATCTTTTCTTTGGGTTCAGTTTCTCTAAGAAGAACACTCAGAGGCCTTTCCTGCCTAGGGCCTATCCATCTGTTTATTGGACTTCTGGGGTTCAGGGTGGAGGAATGAGGCTGGAGTTCCTGCAGTCTAATATCTTAACTTTTCAAGCCTGTGCCTAGCACTATGTCTCAAGTCCTCTCATCTGGAGCATTTGTCCTTTAGTTTCTTCAGAGACTAGACCTCTGGTTTCTTATGTGTATGGTGTGATGTGAAATAGTCACCAGACTGTGAGATTGAGAAAGAGGTTCTGGGGTATTCAGTCACTAAATACCAGTGCTCTGGATTTTATTAGTCATGTACTTTATACTTCGTGATATGAGTTGCTTCCAAATGATGATCTTCTCAGGGTTCTGTGGGGGTGTATTGCCTCACTTGGTGTCCTGAAGCAGGCACTTAGGTTGTACTGTTTTCCTCTTTACTAAGTGAATTACCTTTCCTTCCATTTTTAGCTGTCAAAACCTGATAGAAATGATTTTGCTGTCATCTCTTCCCCTTTGTCTCTTTATTCTTCTGTTTACCTTACAGTCATTTTCATGGGAATTAACCCTCATGACTCATGTGATCAGTCCACCAGATTAGAAGTTAACTAGTTTTATCTTTGATTTTAAACTTACCTTTGATTTTAAAACTACAGTTTACTGAGGTATTTGCTACTTTTTGTCCAGAACAACAACAACAGCAATAACAATATTGAAAACAGTGCCTTAGTGCATGACCTCTGGACTGATACTTGATTTGGGAGATGCCAGCCCAGGGAGGTGATGATGAGGAGGGGAAGTGAGGCAAGGTGCAGAGCAGTGCACTGTTACATGTATCATGAGGCTTGCTGCTTGCTGAAGAGATAGAAGTTTGTTCAGTGGGTTTATTTGGGTTTTTTTGACAGCTTTCTTGAGGTACATTTTAATATATGAAATTCACCCAATTCAAGCTTAGATTTCAATGATTTTTAGTAAATTTGCCTATTGGTACAACCATCACCACAGGTCATTATTAGGATACTTTCATACCCTACCGGGGTCCCTCATACGCATATACAGTTAATCCCTATTCCAGCCCAGAGCCCTAGACAACCACTTACCTATTTTCTGCCTCTATAAATTTGCCTTTTTTGAACATTTCATATAAATGGAATCATACAGTGTATAGTCTCTGGCGTCTGTTTACTTTTACTTTGCATAATGCTTTTGAGGTTCATCTGCACTACTAAGTATGGTATTTGTTCCTTTTTATTGCTGAATGGTTTTCCAGTGTATGGATAATGCTGCGTTTTGTCTGTCTGTTCACCAGTTGATAGGCGTTTTTGGGGTTTCTAGTTTCTGGCTGTTGTGAGTATGCATTCAGCAGGTGTTTTGGCCTGGCACCCTGGACTTGTTCAGAAGAGCTATACAATGGGATTGCACCTTGGAGCCTTATGTAGAATGGGGTAGGGATTTACCTGCCTGGGTCTTCCCATTTCTCAGCAGTATAGCCAAACACTTCCTATGACCCTGTGTATCTGTCTGCTTCCCTGAAGCCTGTACCTTCCCCACTCTCATTATTAGTTATCCCTGGGTTTAAGTCATTTCTTTAAACATGAGTACAGTTTCTTATCTCTGTAAAGACAAACTGTTCACTATCAGTGAGGTCATTGGTAACAAGAACCAGGCTAAACCAGTTTTTCCTTCTCACTCTTTTTTGAGGGGATTCCAATGTGCAATAGCCAGCCCATTTGCCATGTGATGCTAAAGACAGGAGTGTTCTTTTATCTTGGGCGGAAGCTATTGACTCGCCATGATTTAAAAACAAAACAAAACAAAACAGAATCTATTATCTTTGGCCAGAGGATGTATACCAAATTAAATATAAGTGATTTGTTATGTCATAAGGGAAAATATGAGTAATCATGTGATTTGCTTCAAGTGTACCTTTTAGAGTATTTTTCTCATTTTTTATTCTACATACTTTTATGATATCTTTTATTAGGGATTTATGCATTAAAATAAAATTAATTAAATTTAATAATGTATATTTTTTGGAAATCCTTGGGCTTAGAGCTTTCATTCTTATCTGCTTATGATAGTAACAGAATACTGTTGACTACAAGACCCTTTCCCCCTACCCCCAAATCAGGTTTTCTGAGACTCTCTGTATGTAACTGCTGTGTAGTTTTATGATTATTCTGTTTTGAGATCTCAGGTCAAAGACTGAATATTACTTGAGTTCGGGCTGTACCTCCCAGGGACATACAATTTATTATTATAGGGATCCCAGGTTAGGCACTGAGTATTGCCTGAGGTTGAGGATGTGCATTCAGGTGATGCACAGTTCATCAGATGTATTCATTCCCCTGCTAAGGGCATGCCTTAATTCCAAGGTCTTTCCTCTTTGAACTTCGCATATTAGAGCATTCTATTATCTCTATATACATACAGTCTTTCATCCATTCTTGTTGCTCCTTCCCTTAATTCACAGGAAAAACTTGTGCATGTTTACTTTTTACCCTTCAGTGATTTGAGGGTTCAGTATCTGTTTTGTGTTTCATTGCCTGTAGATAATTTTGCGCCTGCTCTGCTAGGCATGATTCCTTTCAATCATTTATTACTCAAGTACTTAAGGCATACAGGGTATGTGCCAGGCACCATGTGGGGCTTGCTCACTGGTGACAGTGAACAAGGAGAGCAGTTAGTCAGCTTATGTTCTTGTGGAGCACATAGCAAGCAAGCAATTTTAAGAAGATGATAATTGCAGATGGGGAAGAGCAGGGCTTATGGGAGTGTATAGCTAAGCTGGATCTGATAAAGTAGATATGGTTATGTATACAATGAAGTTTTATGATTTAAATTCAGATTCTCTGGGTGAGGCATAGATGGGTGAGGAGCAAAGAACAGTGGGCTTACTTTTCCATGGAGCTGATGACTCATCATCTTGGTTAATAGAACTTTGAATAAAGATAGGAAGGGGTGTATTCCATTGATTATGGTAATTGCTGGCCCCTTTTAGTTTGCCTTGAGCCATCTGTCTCTTGGGAGACCTTGCATCCTACATCTGCTGCTGTTTTTGGTTTTCATTATTTTTCATATTTAACCCCTGTTAACAGTTAGGGGTTATCTGCTTATCCATTTAGTACCCTCAACATCCCCATACGAGAGGTAGGGTGGAGAAGGGGCTCTCATCGGACCTCTCAAAGTATCTTGTGAGCAGCATCCGGAATAATATCTGGAATATTTGGTGAATGGATGGCCCCGAGTAGGCCACATTGTGCCCTACACTGTACACATAGGAGAGACTACTTTATTCAGCTGCTGGTCCTCCCCTTGATCTTAAGGCTGAAAACAACCTCTGTAAAATAGGAACAATGGTGTGCAGCTTTGTGATATTCAGATAGTTTTAAGCAAGTTTCTGGAGTTCGGGTTATACAAGGAAATGATTTAAAAGATGAAGTTTTGGGGCGCCTGGGTGGCTCAGTCGTTAAGCGTCTGCCTTTGGCTCGGGTCATGATCCCAGGGTCCTGGGATCGAGCCCCACATCGGGCTTTCTGCTCAGCAGGAAGCCTGCTTCTCCCTGTCCCACTCCCACTGCTTGTGTTCCCTCTCTCACTGTGTCTCTCTCTGTCAAATAAATGAATAAAATCTTAAAAAAAAAAAAAAAAGATGAAGTTTTGCATTTCTTTTCAGGTGTTACGTATTTGCTTTTTGATAATATAGACAAAAGATAATTTTCTTTTCCAGAGCCTCCTGAGTAAAATGGTTTTGTGGGCTTTTTTTTGAAAATAATTTAATATCAAGTGAAATATTTCTAACCTTTCACTAATCATACTGGAAAAAAGGACTTTTTAATTATTGATGCCGTCAAGGTGTGAAATTCTTTTTATTTTATTTAAGCAAGGCCTCTGTCAGTCATCAGCCCCAAGATTGAATTAGACATTTTATTAGTTTCCTATTCAATTAGCTGAAAATATATATTCTCTTTTTTACTTATTATATGAAAAAGGTGATTTAAAATCCTAAATTTTATATGTAATTTTTTTCCTTGACCTTTAATTTTATTCTCTGTTTCATTTCTTTCTGCCTCTCAGTATTGAGGACTTGGTCTCATTGGTGGCTTCTTTTTCCCGTTTTGCTGCTTTCTTTTGGAATAATTGAGTGTTTTTATGATCCCGTTTTCTGGTTTATTAGCTTTAACTTCTATTTGTATTGTTTTATAGGTTGCTTTAAGGTTTATAGTACACACTTTTCACCTATCACAGTTTACCTTCAAGTGATAGGTACTTCATGTATAATGTAAGAACATTATAGTAATATCACTTTCATTCTCCTTCCTGGCCTTATAGTATTTTTGTTATACATTTTACTTTTATATATGTTATAAGTCTTAACATATGTTGGTGTTGTTTTGTTTAAACAGTCAACTGTCTTTTGTTATTTATTTTTTGTCAACTATCTTTTAAAAAGATATAAATAGTAAGAATAAAACCCTTATACTTGTACCCATGTGGTTAACATTTCTGGTACTCTTCATTCCTTGTGTAGATCTATATTTCTCTCTGGTACCATTTTCCTTCTGTCTGAAGGACTTTATCTTTTTTTTGTAGTACTGGTCTGTTGGTGATGCATTCTTTCAGGTTTGTATATCTGAAAACTTTTTTTGAGCCTTCATTTTGGAAGATATTTTTGCTCCATATAGAATTCTCGGTTGCTGGGTTCTTTTCTCTTCTTTTCTTTCTTTCGGATGTTACTCCATAGTCTTCTCACTTGCATTGTTTCTATTGAGAAATCTGCTGTCCTTGTTATGTTCCTTTGTGTATATATATACATGTCATTTTTTTCTGATTTTTAAGATTTTCCCTTTACCCCTGGTTTTGAGTGGCTTGATTGTGATGTGTCTTGATGTACTTTCTTCACATTTCTTGTGGTTGCGGTTTGTGAATTTCTTGGATCAGTGGGTTTGGAGGTTTCATCAAATTTGGAAAATCTTTGGCTAGTATTTCTTCAGTTTTGTTTTGTTTTGTTTTCCACCTCCCTTCTCTCTTCTTAGGCTTGGGAACTCCCATTACATGTTTACAAGTCCACTTGAAGTCTCACAGCTCACTGATGCATTTTCTTTTTTCCTTTTTGGGCTTCATTTTGGCTGGTTTCTTCTGCTGTGCTGTTAATTAAGTTTTCTTCTTCACTGTTGATTCTGCCGTTAATCCCATCCAGTGTATTTTTCATCTCAGATGTTGTATTTTTCATCTTGAGAAGATTTGGGTCTTTAAAAAAATATTTTTGAGGTCTCTACTTAACTTTTCAAACATATGGGATACAGTTATAATACCTATTTTAATGTCCTTGTCTGTAATTCTAATATCTGTGTCAGTAATTCTAATATCTGTGTCAGTATTGAATTAGTTTCAATAGATTTTTCTCATTTTCGTTATGTGTTTCTGTCTGATAACCTTTGAGTGGATACATTATAAATTTTACCTTGTTGGGTGCTGGTATTTTTGTATGCCTATAAAGTATCCTTGAGCTCTTTCCTGGGGGTGCATTTAAATTACATGGGAATAATTTGGTCCTTTTGTGTCTTGCTTTTATGATTTTTGTCCAGGAGTTCTGGAGCAGTGGTCAGTCTATTGCTAATTACGCCCCACTGCTTAGGCAAGTCCTTTCTGATACTGCTTAATTCCCCATGATACATGAGTTTTTCCATTTGTTTTGTGGAACAAGTACTTTTCCCATCGCTGTGTGAGCACCTGCATTGTTCCTTCTAATCCTTTTGAATAGTTTTCTTTTTTCTCTCCCAGCCTTGGGTAGTTTTCTTAAGATCAGCTGGAGTTGATCATAACTTGGCTGAATATGTAGGGATCCCTCTGCAGAGCTTGGCAGTTCTCTTTTTTTGTGTGTGCAGCTCTCATCTCCGGTACCCTCACCTGGAACTCTAGGTACCTTGGTCTACCTAGAGTCCATGCTCCTTCTCCTCAGCTAAGGGGGCCTGCTGGGCTCTGCTTGGGTTTCCTCTCCTTGTGCCATGCCCTAAAACTTTGTAAAGGGAGTAAGTTCAGGGAATCCTGTGGCTTACCTCATTTGTTTCGTGTCTCTCAGGGATCACTATCCTCCATTGCTTCGTGTCTAGTTTCTTGAAAACCAAAATTTTCATGAATTATGTATGGGTTTGTTTTGGTTGTTTTCAATAGAAAGGTAATTCCAGTCCCTGTTAACTCCATCTTGGCCAGAAGTGGAAGTCCAGTGATAGGTCTAGTCTTTCTGTCTATTCACTATTCATTCATTATGAGACATCAGCAACATGGCAAACTGTGGAAACAACTCTTCTCCCTTTTCTGATAGGTGTAGTGGGGCATAGGAGGGGAACAACATTGAACATGGGATTTTAAAAACATCATTTAAAAAAAATTTATTGAGATACAGTTCACATACCATTTAATTCACCCATTTAAAGTGTACAATTCAGTAGCTTTTAGCATAGTCACAGAGTTGTGCAATCATAGCCACATTTTAGAACACCTTCATCACTAAAAAGAAACCCATTACCACAATCCTCCTATGACTACCTCTCTCACTTCCCTCACCTAATGCCACAGGTTACCACTAATTTTCTGTCTTTATGAATTTAGTTATTCTAGACATTTCATATAAATGGAAAGAAAACAGTATGTGTTTTGTGACTGGCTTAATTCACTTAGCATGTTTTCAAGGTTCATCCGTGTTGTATGCATTGGTACTTCATTTCTTTTTATTGCAGAGTAATATTCCATTGTATAGATATACCATATTTTATCTCTTAATCAATTGATGGGCATGTTGATTGTTTTTACTTTTGGGCTTTTAGGAATAATGCTGCTATGAACATTTTTATACAAGTTTTTGTGTAGACTGTTTTTATATCTCTTGGGTACATATCTGGGAGTGGAATTACTTGGTCCTGTGAACTCTGTCTAACCTTTAAAGGACCTGCTAGACTATTTTCAAAGCAACTGTAATATTTTACATTCCCACCAGCAGTGTATGAAGGTTTCAGTTTCTTCACTTCCTTTCCAATACTTGTAGTTATCTGTGTTTTTGATTGTAGCCATCCTGATGATATCTCATTTTGGTGTTTTTAATGTGCATTTCTCTGATGACTAAGGATATTCAGGATCTTTTCATATGCTTGTTCACCATGTGAATTTCTTCTTTGGAGAAATGGTTATTCAGATCCTTTGCACATTTTAAAATTGTGTTGTTATTTTAATATTTGAGTTTTAAAAGTTTATGTATTCTGGATACAAGTCCTTTGCCAGGACTTGTTTTTCTCCCATTCTTTGAGTTGACTTTTTTCCTTTCTTGATGCTCTCCTTTGAAGCACAATAGCTTTTAATTTTGAGTAAGTCCAATTTGTCTATTTGTTTTGTTGCTTGTGCTTTTGGTGTCATATCTAGGAAACCACTGCTTAAGCCAAGGTTATGAAGATTTACTTCTGTGTTTTCTTTTAAGCTTTATAGTTTTAGCTCTTATATTTTAGTTCTTTGATCTGTTTTGAATTGATTTTTGTACATGATGAGAAGCAGGGATACAATTTCATTCATTTGCATGTGAATATCCAGTTATCCCAGCACCATTTGTTGAAAGGACTATTTTCCCATTCATTTGTTTTGGTACACTTGTTGAAAACCACTTGACCTTCAATTGGAGGGTTTCTGAGCTCTTTGAAATTTCTGGACTCTTAATTCTATTCTCTTGATCTCTGTTTATCCTATACTAGTACCACACTGTCTTGACTACTGTAGCTTTGTAGTAAGTTTGAAATTGGGAAGTGAGTCCTCCAGCTTTGTTCTTCAAAATACGTATTGATTTTGTTAATCTTTTTACTAATCACTGACCCTTAGCACATACTTGGAAGGAGGAAGCTTTTTTTGTGATTGCCAAACATTTTGTGAATGGAATGAACTCCTCTCATGATTAAAAGCTTTAATGTTTTGCAGATTAATATCTATTCATACATATGTCTATTATCATACAGATAGTAGGGTTCCCTACTTCGAAGCACATATTTGTGAGAGAGCAACTAGAGATACTCCTGAATCCTCTTACTCTTGCAAGCGCATTAAGGAATAATCTGATGATGATTCTTCCAGAATCTTAATGACCCTATAAATTAAATACCATATAGCACAAAAGAGGAAAAAATAAAAAAATCTAAGGAACCAAGCCAAGATATCTAGATGTAAAATAAATCTACCTAGATTTTTTTATCATTTGTTACAAAAATTTCATGGTAAAAAGTTTATATACGTAGGTAGCATACCTATCATTTATCAGGAAAGTATAGGGAAATAATGTTCTTTAAGGAAGATCAAAGACTCTGGCCCTGAACCACTAAGAAGTAGTAGTTTGCCTTGAACTTCAGTGATTGATTAATCAGAAATTTCTGTGAAACTAAAATCTTTTTTATGCTTAAAATACTTCATCTAAGAGGAAAAATGTGCTTTGCTAACCAGATATTCCAGTATGACAATGATAAATGAAAAAAGTTCCTCATCTCCCATCACCCTGTTCACTAAAAGTAACAAATACTCAAGGAGCTTTCCATTTCAATTGTAGTCCTGAAACTCAGCTGACCTTGTGATAAGAGCAAGTTGTTTAATCTCTTTGTTTAAGAACCTTCCTCATAAAAAGAACCTCCCTCATAAAATACAGGTAAGTCTCAGATCCAAGCCAGAGCATTGCTTCACGAAATAGTGGTGACTTTAAGGCACTTTGGAAATCTGATGGTGCTGTATAAATGCTAAATTATCAAGTCTTGTCAGGTGTAATTTAACATTAAGTATTATACCCTCAAAATATGGTTTTCATTGAACTTTTTCAACTGCTTGTTTATAAATATTAGCAAAAGAGGAACTACCCAGAACACAGATTTCATCCAGGCAACCTGTTCAGACTAAATTACAGGGAAGGAAGATTTTGCTAAAATACACTTCCTCTGCTTGTATAGAAACCTTTGTTGAGAAATGATCTTTAACTCTGAGAAAATTATGCCATCTCTATGCAACATATTTATATTTAAGAAACATAATTGTCTTTCATTTCAAAAGAGGTTCTTGGAAGAAAGCAGCAAGAAAGCCCCTCTCCCCTAAAAAGTATAAGAAATATGTTCTACAACTATTGTATATAACTAATCATAAGGGCTCATCTTTGCTTTCATCAGCAAACTATGGGAAAACTATCCTTCTGTGAAGTTCAACACTGATATCAACCAAGCCCTAATAAAAATGGGAATTAAAACTCCTTTTCACATCATTTGCAGAATTCATTTGAACATTCTGATAATTACTCCATGTGTGCTTATTGACTGTGAGGGCTGGGGGGAGGCTTGAAGTTATCTAGTCCAAACTTTGGTAAAAGAATGGATCTAAGATTTATTCTAAAGAGGCTGTAGAGGTCACAGAGCCATCAGTCACAGAAATGAGACTAAAACCTAACTTCTCCTTGTTAAAAATAAGTTCAAAAAATTGCTTGCCACCCAACATTTCTTCCATGAATTCCTCAATAATTTTTTATTTTTCAGAGAATGTGGTAAAAATATGAGTTCATAAGAACTATAAGAACAGATGTATGTGAACAACATGCCTGTATTTGCTTGAGTTGCCATAGCAAAATACCACAGATTGGGTGGCCTAAACAATAGAAATTTATTTTTTCACAGTTTTAATGGCTAGAAGTCTAAGATCAAGGTGTCCCTAGGTTTGGTTTCTCCTGAGGCCTCTCCTCTCGCCTAGGTTTGCAGATGGCTGCCATCTTGCTGTGTCCTCACATGGTCTCTCCTGTGTGTGTATCCCTGGATCCCTGGTGTCTCTTTGTCCAAATTTCCTCTTCTTATAAGGCTACCAGTTGACTCTTAACAGCCTCATTTTAACCTCATCACCTCTTGAAAGGTCTGGTCTCTAAATATAGTCACATTGTGAGGTATGCCAGGGCGGGGGGGCGGGTGGTGGTGGGTGTTAGGGCTTCAACATACAAATTTTGGGGGTGGGGTGGGGGAATGACACAGTTGAGTTCATAACAATACCTTATTGGGTTTTTTTTTTTTTTACAGTAAAGACAGAAAATAAATGTGATATAAAGTAATGTTTTATTAACTAGTAAATTAAGACTTTCATTTAAAAACTAAAATTGCATGTGGTCTTCTCAGATGTACATATAGCATATTTATTCAACACAGAAATACTACAGACTCGATTCGAGATGATGGAGGTACAGATTAGCAAAAAAGACACAGTCTGTGTTTTCATGGAGTTTAAGAAGACAGAAAATATATCAGGTGGTGATAAATGAATGCCTTTTTCAGTTGGCCTTTGCTGGGTAACAAACTGCTCCTAAAACGTAATGGCTTAAAACAACCATCATTTTATTTGCTTGTGATTCTGTGGGTCAGCAGTTTGGACTGGGGCCAGGCTCTGTATGGTATTCTTTGGCTGGTCTCTCCTAGGGCCCCTCAGGCAGCTGCAGTCACCTGTCCGCTCACTGGGAGCTGGGAGCTGCGAGCTATGAGCTATGCAGTGAAGACAGGGGCTGGCAAACATTTTAAGCACCCTGTTGTTTTCTTTGATCACTGTTTTCTCTGTCATGTCTCAGTTGTGTCTCTTCCTTCTGTCCTTCAATAAGGAATATTAAAAAGGTTTTGGATATTGTGGAAGATTCCATTTGGGGGGGCTTAAGATGGAGATAAAATGCTGACCTTTTAAAATATCTTTATTTTTATTATTTTTTAAAGATTTTAAGTAATCTCTGCACCTATCATGGGGCTTGAACTTCCAGCCCTGAGATCAGGAGTTGTATGCTCTACCTACTGAGCCAGCCAGGCACCCCTAAAATATCTTTATTTTACAAAAAGCATCTCATCGCCATTAATTGCAGTATTATCACATGTCCTGTTTTACAGTTAGGAGTTGGGATTTTTTTATCCATTTATTGGATAGGATGACAGTAGCAAAATGATAAATAAGTCAAAGTTTGCTTTGGTTTTAGGTGCTCAAATGCCTCAATTCCTGTATGGCAATGCTAGACCTGCTTTTCTTAGCTCAACAGGAAATAGAGTAAGGACCAGAGGAAGTCTATGCATACCCAGCTTGCAGTTTGTGGGCTTCTTATTGGTGGTTAGGAGAGTAAGTGAAGTTGATTTCCTTCCCAAAAATGTTGATTATGAAGAGGAAATGAGATCTGTCTACAGGTAAACTAACCAGATTGTATCTGCTGCATATGGGTCAGAAGATAGAATTTGAAGATGAGTTTCAGTTCTTAGGACAAATAAAAGAAACAGTGGGATTGAGGTTGGAAGTGTCTGAGGTTAAGGCTCTTGTACATTAACTCTTAATTTTTTTATGTGTTGGGAAAAAAACAAACTCTTTACATAAATTATCAGTTACTTCTAAAATTCATAGTTTTCTCTCAGAGGAAAAGTTGGCATAGGCTCCATTATGGGGTCATTTTTTAGTTTCAGTTGGTTGGACGTATGGGGAATGAATATCTGGGGTATGCCATAGGCAGCGCACTTTTGTTTGAGAGTTGGGTGTTATCCACAGTGATTTTGGTGGGTTTAGAAAAGAACCAAGATGTGGTAAGCTCAGTGAGGATTCATTTAGCCTTTGGTAATGTTGTTATATAAATTCATGAAAATTGAGAGGTGAAGACTTAGAATAGAAAAAATGTTGACATGGGAGGCTGGACTGATTTGTGCAAGATTAGGAACCCACATGCTGTGATTGAGTAAGTGAAGAGAGGGGACACCTTGACAGTGTGTTAAAAAAAATAAGTTATTTCAAGTTCTGACTCAGATCTTTTACATACATTTCCTCATTTTTATCTTTATGTCTGCATAGAGAGGTTAAGTAATTTGCCTATAGTCACATAGCTAGTAAGCAGTGGAGAAAACAGATTTTAAGGCCTTTCAAGTCTTGACTTGTAAGTTTAGCACTGACCCATTTGCCAGACTTTCCCAGGATATTGACAGGTTGAGTTGATGGGCAGGATGTTTCTAGGCAGAGAGAAGGTAGGAGGGTTGGGAACCCTGGGTGACAATTGGAAGAGGGAGGGGAGGGAGTTAGGGTGGGGTTGAGCAACAAAGGAGGGCAGATGTTGCCAGCCCTGGTTTTCCTTTTTCCCCCTCATTTTTCTGTGCCTGGTTCAGTGCCTCTCAAACTTGAATGCTCACTGGAGTCTGCTGGGGAGCTTGTTAAAGTGCAGGCTGCAATTCACCAGGTCTGGGATGGGGCCTGAGATTATACATTTCTAATATGCTCCCAGATGGTGCTAAAGTAATTTCACACTTTGAATGCTAAGGACTTAGGCCAAAAAAAAAAAAAAAATTAGAGCAGGAAGTGTTGGTAGTTAACAGCTGATTTAGACATTTCCTTGGAACACAGCTGTAAGAGTGGCTTATTTGGGCTAGGATTATGTCTTATCTGTGTGTTGTATTTGTCTTGAGTATCTGTGTGTTTAAAATTGGTGATTTCGTGAATGGGCCATAACTTGAAATTGGGATCGTAGGCTCTCTCAGAACCATAGGATGTTTATGTTGGGAAGGCTGTTAGCAATTATGTAGCCTGACCTCTTGGGTTACAGATGAATAGTGAGGGACTTTTGGCCTGATCAGGACTAGGGTCACAGAGGTCTGGGGTCTCCTCTGCCCTCACCCTGAAGTGCTTTCTTTCTGGGTGGAAGGCAGTGCAGTGAAGTGCTACCCCTCCCACCCTGTTTGGTGATTTAGTGACATGACAAAAGTCAAAATAAGAAACTGGTTATGATTCTCATATTCCATTTCAGTTTCTAGTGCATTTCTTGGCACAAAAGTGTCTCAGAGAGTGAATGAGTGAATGAATAAAGGAATGAGCCAAGGTTTCTGGGTGAGGTGGTCGCAGAGTGGGTCAGAGGCTGAGGGTGGTATCTGAGCCATGGCGGTAAGTTTCTAGTGAAAATAGATGACGCCATTGTGGTGTTGTAGAGAAGGTTGCAGACCCAAACAGAGGCAGGCCTTTCAGACGACAGCTGTGTTTTGAGTCAAGAGAAGAAAAATGGGCAGGTATAAATATAATCAAGTGGATAACTTGGGAAGACTTCTAGGCATGCTGTTTGGTTCATGATTATATGCTCTCTCTTGTGTCTGGGAAAACAGGCAGTAGAAGGTGTCATTGTTGGAATTAGGAAATTCAAAAGCCCGGTTGTGAAAATAAGGAAGTTCTAAAAGGGGGACTGGTGGATGAAAGGGAGGAAGAACTTGAAGATTTAAAGTACTGCTGAGAAGCAAGAAAAAAATCTGTGCAGAGATGTGTCTGTCACAGTGGTACTTCAGGGTGTATCTTGCGGGGGTGGGATAGTGGGTAAGGTCGGTGGTTTTTCTGGTGAAGGCTTGGAATCAGACTGAGTTCTGAAAAGAACTTCAGAGAGCATCTTATTCAACCTCAAGGACCCAGAGAGGTGGAGGGAGCAAATGGCTTAAGATATTTATCAGCTGTATAGTAAACTGCCAAATGGACTTTGCATTTTTCCCTGAAATGACTTGTTGATACTCTGGCTTTCTGTCATCTTACTCATTTTTTTTAAAATACACTTTAACTGCATGCCTGTTATGTGCAGGCATTGTAATAAACATTTTTCTTTTTATCATTTTCCTTTGATTTTTAGCTTGTGCTTTCTGAAAATTCAGATATTCAGGCTGATTAATTCAGTAATCTTTTGCTTCTGTTTTCCTGATGTAGGCATACTTAACTACATTTGTCTGTCCTAGGCTTCAGTTTGGAAAGCAGACAGAGTTTTTGCTGAAACTGGTTTTGGCAGAATTGGTATTTTGCAGTTTGTTGTCAGTTGCATCAGGCTGTTCTTTGGAGAATATTTTTAATACTTGATTTTTCTATGTGTCGCCTTAATAAAAACCACATTTTATAATTTGTCCTTTAAAAGAACTGTATTCCAGGGGCGCCTGGGTGGCTCAGTTGTTAAGTGTCTGCCTTTGGCTCAGGTCATGATCCCAGGGTTCTGGGATCGAGCTCCGCATCAGGCTCCCTGCTCTGTGGGAAGCCTGCTTCTCCTCTCCCACTCCCCCTTCTTGTGTTCCCTCTCTCGCTGTGTCTCTTTCTCTCAAATAAATAAATAAAATCTAAAAACAAAAACAAAAACAACTGTACTCTAGCTGAATGGCCATTAGCACTACTCATAGAGCTTTACCAGCATGAATTCAGATCTCAGTCATTTAAGAAGTACAGAAGTAACAGTCCCATTTTACAAATATGGCTTTATAAAATTAAATTTCCACTGTAGAACATGTCAATAAGCTCTGAGGTTAAAAAGAGAGTAAAACCTAGAAATTGTCAATATTTCATGGGAGACATTGATATAAAGGTAATCCCCTAAAATAGCCTGGAGAATCTGAAATCCACTTCTAAATGGCTTTGAAGAGGTGTATTGTTTTCCTCTAGACTAGTGTAAAAAGGCCATTTTGAGAGAGGAGGTGGCCCAGACTTTGTGAACTTATGGGGTTGGCTGATGGGTGGGGAGGAAAGGCCCCAAGAGATAATCTGTATGGGAAATGTGTTTGAGTAGTATGTTAAGATTAGGCGTGGCATGTTGCTTCTTGTTTTTATGTGGTAATTCCTATAGAATATGAGTTTTCCTAAAGCTGTAGTAATGCTTTCTTTCAGTTCCCTAGCAAATGCCTGGCAGGCAGAGTTCCTCTCTCATTTTCTCCTCTTCCCTTAGCCAGTAAAAGTCAGCAAGACAGTAGGCTCACTTTCGGCCGATAGCAACTTCTCTGGCTAGTTTTATTTCCTAACTCCCGCTGTACTGGCTAAACAGAGGTCCTTCTGAGCACCTTCTTGTGGCCTTGAAGCTCCTGACTCCAGTTTATAGCAGAGAAGCAGATAGTAATAGTGGGAAATCCGAAGCCATAGGCAGGAGGTTCTCCACCCTTATGTACCTTGGAATCACTGGGGAGCTTGTGAGCCTCACCTAAACCAGTGAGTCCTAGCCTTGCCTGCATATCGCAGTCATTTGGGGAGCTGAAAAAAAAAAAAGATAACTGAGCTGAAACCCCAGAGACTCAGAATTGATTGTCTTGGGGGTGTCACCTGCATTGTGGGATTTTAAAAAGCTCTGTAGGTTGTTCTGCTGTGCATTCATAGTTATAAACAGCTTGGTCAATGCTTGTCTGGAATTGTAAGTTTCTGCCCTGTGGCTCTGCTAGCGGTTGAATTTGGAAGTCCTTTGCATCTTTTCTTCTTACTTTTGCTCCTTCTACCTTCATTTTTTTTTTAAAGATTTATTTATTTGAGAAAGAGAGAGTGTGAGTGTGCGATCAGGGGGAAGGGCAGAGGGAGAGGGTCTTAAAGCAGACTCCCCACTGAGTGCAGAGCTCTGTCTTCTGACCCATGAGATCATGACCTGAGCTGAAACCAAGAGTTCTCGGCCACCCAACCGACTGAGCCACCCAGGTGCCCCCCCTTCTACCTTCATTTATAGTAACTCAGTTTTGGAGGACACAGATTCAGTTGATTGTGGAAATTTGCTCCTTAGCTACTTTTGTATTTGAGAGAAAGAGGTAAATCAGAGTCTGCTTGCTATGTTTTTTGTTTTTTTTTTCTTTTCATCTCCATCCCTGAATAAAAAGGTCATGAATTACTATTGATTTTCTGACGGACTTAAAGTTTTCAACTAGGTATTATGTTGGAAGTTCTTCCTTTGGGATTTTGTTGTTAATTTTCATGGTTTGTAAAGATTTCTTTTTATAGATAGGACTTTATATGTAACTTCATTAGAGGACATTTTTTAGGGGACACCTGTATTGTTTTTGGAGGAAGAGGCTATTGAGGCTAAGGACTAACAGGGTTTGAGAATCATGTTTCTTACCCATGTTCTCTGTGTTCTGCAGAATGATGCATAATTGAGTTGATCTTGCATATATCAAACAGTGATACTAGTAGAAGTATACAGCATCTTATCTGAGGATATTTCCCCTAATTTTTTTGCAGGTAATACAGACATCTTGTGTAAACTAGTACACTGGTAACATTTTCTTGTAATTACTTGTAGTAAATATAGGATAGAGTTGCTGAAAATGTTTAGTTGTATATAGTAAAGGTAAGAAAGATAGGCTTTGGATAAGCACTGAACTTGGATAAAGCAGATTATAATTTGCTTTTTGCATAAGCTCTGGAAAACTCTTAGACTCACCATTTCTGTGAGGTTAGGCTGAAAGCCTCTGCCTTTGTGTAGCTTGCATGCCTTGTGTAGCCAAGACCTTGGGCCAGAAACCTGATGAATAGAGGCTGTAGGTTTCACATTAAGAAACTTAGATATGATCTTTTGAAGGTTCAAAACATTAACTACTTATTTTTAAATTCTTTGTTACCAGTCTTGTTTTGTTCTCTCAGCAGAGATTGAGAAGAAACCATAAACTGGCCTAGTGAAATGAGCTCTTGATCAGGGAAATGGAGAAGGAGCTTATAGGTTAACTAGTCTGTGCTTCCTCCTGCCCACATTCAAGAAGCCCTCCTACAGCACAGCCTCTCTGGCCAGTTCTTTGTCCTTGTCCCTTGCGAACTCATAGGGACAGGAGCTCCTGGCCACCATTATTTACATTGCAGTTACAAATGTCGGCTGAACTTTTCTTCCCTGTAACTTTTGCCCTGGTGAGTGATGACTAGCCAGATAATGGAGACCTCACTCATGTCTCCCGAAGGCTTCTTAGCTTCAGACTGAGCACTTTAGTCCTCTCTGTGTTTTTATGTTTGATGATCTCTTTGTCTTTGGCATGATAACTGTGGATGTGTTCCAGTTTGATAATGACCTGTTTAGAGATGGTGGTGCTTAGGAATGGACCCAGTGTTTGTCCTATCTAGCCAGTGTGCAGGGTAGTGTTATACTTGCTTGCCAGGCTGTGTACCCTAGAATAGTCCAACGGAACCAGATAACGGGCAAAGCCATGAGGTCAGTGAGCAACAAAGCCTCAAGGGACCAGGAGGGGATCCTTCAGTGACTCAGTTATCTTGAGCTGGTCATTTCATTTCCTTGGGCCTTAGAGTTCTTTTCTACAAAAGGAAGGGGTGGGCTAATGTGGGCCCATTTATCGCTAAAATTTTGAGAGCTTTCAAAAGCAGCCTTTTTGAAACCTCTAGTACAGGGATTCATTAGAAGGTGATTGATTTACAGGGCACCTGGTTCCACTCACAGGCTATATCCCCAGACAGTGTTTTAGGTCTAAATTGGTTTCTTGGTTTGATATTTTTGTCACATTTTCTACATTCAGAAGATTCTCTTTTTTGAGGGAGTGAAACAAAAATCAGCTTTGGATCTAGAACTTAAGGAATAGTTCTATTACAGTTGTGGGAGATTTTACCCTGAAGGATTACAAAACTGATTCTAGTACCTTACCTACACCTACTGCTGAGGCCCAGAAATCGGCTTTTTTTTTTTTAAAGACTCTGCAAGTGACTGTACAGCCAGTTTTGGGAAATACTAGTTTCCAAGGCATTTGCTGCTTATAAATAGTGAAGTGTTTGCAGATGAAATACATGCTTGGGATTTTACTTCAAAATAGCCCAGCACAAGGAGGAGATGGTTAGGAGTAAAGATGAAACAAGATTGATCATGCATTGATAATTATTAAAGCTGGTGATAGATGCATGGGGCATTGTTCTACTTTATTTTTGTGATAGGTTTCAAGTTTTGCAGACTAAAAAGGTAAGCAAAAAAATGTTTTGCGTTTTGAAACCATTTACTCTTGCCCATTGCATTCATTCTGTAGTCACGAAAGGTAAATAGTGAGAGGAGCATGATGCATACCTTATCTGAGACTTATTTGAATTAGATCCCTTGGATAATCAAACCTTTCCCCCAACCTCTATGCAAGCACACTAGAGCCACTGGGTGTGTTAACTGATATAACGATGGATTAAAAAAAACTGCTCGTCATCATTTTGGCTTCAAGTCTACAAGATAACATGAAAAGAGACGTTCTCTCATCATGTCCTGTGCCAAAATCAGCATCTCAACACTTTGGGTGTGAAAGGAAAACTCTGGTGGGTGGCATTTGTGGCCGATGATTGGGGAGGAACCAGGACACCTGTTGTCATGTGGTATGGCATTCAGAATTCTGCAGAACTTAGCGGGGGAGTTTGTATCCTGGGTTTCCTCTCTGTCTGTCTTTTCTTGTCTTTACACGCTGTTTCTCTGTGGACACCTCATTTCTACTGGTGGAAGCCTGGGTCAAAGCTAAGTGTCAGACCCATGTAGGGAATTCTTGACCTGTTGTTTTTAGTTGCACAGCCTCCTCAGGTTTGGGTGTGGCTGCTGGCCGGAACTTGGGAGTCTGGTTGGGGATAACGCATTCAGCCGTGCCAGCTCTTATATTGTGACTGAGGACAAACCAGATTGATTTATACGCTAGAGAGTTGCAAATTTAAGACTTTTGAAACTAGTTTTCTGACCTTTGAGGGAGGATTCAGAATTATAAAGGATTTTGGGGGGCTTGCTTTTTTTTTTTTTGGTGGTGATTCAAGAACTTTGGAGGAATTGTGAAAACTGATTTTGAACTAGTGTGGCATTTACTATCCCAGGTTATGTGGTCTGCTTTGGGTAGGTAGGTAGATATGGATGCTATGCCACAGGGAACGAGTAATTAGCTAATTTATGAGCCTTTCCTCTTTAGTATTTTAGTTTTGATTTTATTGTTGATTAAACTCCATCAGTTTTAGCTAAATATCAGCTAATGCTAGCTACTCACCTTGGAGTTAATTATGGGCTTTTAATGGTTGTTACTAAAAAGTCTTTTTTTCAGTTTTCACTTTGCAGTTGGCCTGGCTGATACTGTCACATGCCATCATGAAGGCTTCAAGTTTTACTGAGAACATAAAAAACTTTATTTTGGATTGAAAGGGCTTTAGTGGACAGGATTATAGAACATGTTCCTTAAACTACATAGGAAAGAGCAAATGTTGTTGATTTGTTTTGCCTGATTGTTTTACAAATGAGATAGAAGAGAACTTCATTTCTACTCTTTCATAACTTTCTAATGCTTTATGTTTGAATAGTCTGCAGGTGATCTATAGAAACAGAACATTTAGCATTTTCTCATGCACCTACCATTTTCAAAAAGAAAGGGATTTATTTCTTGTAAGCTCAGTAGAGTGTATTTCCAAGGTCTTGAGAGAGTTTACAAAAAATATTTCAACAAATACTATTATCTCAAAACACCCAGAGGTGTCAAAGAACCTTGTATAGTAGGGTGAGGTTGTCTTTTGACTGTAATTGCGGAACTCCTTAAAGCCAATTTTATTTATTCATTTTATCTGAAATGAAAACTATTTTTCTCAGATGTAGCTTACCAAATAAATGGCCTGTGTTTTAGACTCCATATATTTTTGCAAGTACAGATTAATATAAGATGAAAGAGAAATAGGCACTTAACTGTTGACTTGGCAGTTAGCTCTTGTGTTAAAAGTTGCAAAAAAAAAAAAAAAAAGATTGTGCTGAGCACATTTAGGACTCAGTGTAGAAAACATGGAACAAAAAAGCTAGAGCATCATCAAGTTCAGCTTGCTCTCATGAAGTAATAAGGAAACACCCAGAATTGGTAACTTTAAGATTACAGCCCAAGTAGTCTCCTGATTTCCCAGCCTAGGGCATTGTTGGAATTTTGATTCAGACGTACAAGACTGTCATAGCATATTTTTCTGCAGCACATTAGCAAGGTCATGATCAGTGCTTTTCCTTCCCTGGGGCACTTGCTGAGCCCCACCTCACAGTGTAAAGTCCAGTAGATCTAGAGTGGTGCTGAGAATCTGTATTTCTAACAAGTTAGTGGGCACCATGGAAGCTGCTGGTCTGAGGACCACATTTCAAGGTAATGTTTGTATATTATAATCGCCTGAGAAGCTTTCCTCTCAACATTTTATTATGAAAAATTTTAAACCTACAGAAAAGGTAAAAGAACTGTAGAATGAAAAATTATATATATATATATCTTTTAGGTATTATAATTAACATTATATTTGCTTTCCCACAATTATCTGATAGTCCGTTCCTTTTTTTTTTTTTAAGACTTTATTTTCATAGGGTAGTTTTAGGTTTGCAGCGACATTAAAAGAAGGTACAGAGATTTCCCATGTACCTCCTACCCCCACACATGCATAGCCTCTCCTATTATCAATATCCCCTACCACAGTGGTACGTTTGTTACAGTTGGTGAAACTACACTGATACTTTGTCATCACCCAGTCATAATTCATATTAGTTCACTCTTGGTGTTGTACATCTATGGGTTTGGACACATATCTGTCATTATAGTATTAACACAGAGTATTTTCACTGCTCTAAAAATCCTTTTTTACAAATGAAATGATGTATGGAGGCTAGGGGGAAAGGAAAGGATTTTGAGCCTGAACCTGATGCACCCTGTTCCTGTTTTTTGAGATTCCTTTTAAATGAAATAAGTTTTAGTTCCTGTTGGTGGATTTTACCATTCTTCCCTTCCTCCAGAAATGATTGGGAAAATTATTAAGACTCCCGTAATCTTCTGTGGATGTACCAATATAGTGAATCCTCCCCTTAATTTTAAATTATTCTTCAGAATTGGAAGGGGAAGCTGGTTCTGCAAGTTTCTGTGTAACGTGTATAGTAAAACCAGCATCAAAGGAGTAGGTGTAGGTTTTAATATAATTTATTATTAATTTAAAACTCAGTGGGAGATGGAATGGGCTCAGAAAGCCCACAGGAGTAGCTGGTTTGTAATTTACTGTGGCCCTGGGGATGAAGTGACCCACACACCCTTCCTTCATAAACTCTCCAGAACTTATTTATTTTCTGTTGATTTTATTCCTTTGAGAACTGATTACTCCTCAGGATTGTAATCAAGATGGGCTTTTGTGGAGTGGGGCTGAAGGGAAAATGGCGGGCACCCATCTCAGAATGAGTGGTTTTACCATCTTGAGATGAGTAATGCTTAAAAGTTTCGCTATTCAGAAAATGGGATATTATAAAATCCAGGGGAGTTGTTTCCTCTACCTGGCCTCCTGTCCCTTTCCTACCCTGTGCAACTACATTTCCCCTCTTCTCTAGCTCTTTTGACAGAATGGAAAGCAGTCTCTCCTTCTCAGGTCTTGTAAAGTGGTTTTAGTTAACTGTTACTCCTTCCCCTCCCAACCGCGAAGTGTTGATGGGCTTGGAAAGACAAAGTGTAGTCTCTTAGAGCCTTTATCCTTTGTGTATTTAGAATCTTGGAGCTGTCAGTCCTTCTGGCCTGGGACCCCGTGTCAGTTGACCTCTGAGCCCATATTACAGCATCCCAGGGAGGCATTTCGGGTGACTTCCAGGACTGTGGATTGGAACTGATGGGATACTTGTGTTGTGGAATCTCCCACTCAGTGAGCTGCAGTGATCTAAAGCCAGCCTGTTATTCGGAGGCTTTCGGAATGCCCCTGGCCCTGGCCTGGAGTCTCTGTGTCTGCAGGAGGACAAAAGCAGCTGAGCCCAGACCTGGAGCATGTACCTGACCCCATGTGAGTGAGGAAGGAAGTGACTGTTGCTGGTGATGGTCAGGAGAGGCCTGACTCTTCAGGGAAGGATGAAGGGATGTCTGAAAACCACTGAGGGTAAGGCCTGTAGAAGACCTTTGTGGTCATCTGGTCCGTTAACTTCAGGGGGCCCAGAGAGTTTAAACTTCTTTCACGAGGTTCCCAGCAAGTTGGTATCAGTCAGGTTCTAGCATTAGAACTTGGGTCTCTCTGAAAACTGGCACTAGAGAGATGGACACTGCGCATTAGGCAGTGCCATTGACCTGGGAGCGGCAGCAGACACACTCCAATGTTGAGGGAGAGGAGCGGAGTCAGGAAGGTGTAGGTGGTTGGCTTGCCAGCCTCCTGTGGCTCTCAGCTTGTCGGGCCAAAGGGCAAAATGTATAGAGATTGTTTGGGGCAGTGAGAACAGGGATTTAGAGCCAGACAGACCAAGATTTAAATATCTTTTCTACCATTTAGTAGCTTGGAAACCTCGGACAAATTACATTCTCTTTGAACTTTAATTTTTCTGACCTGAAAAATGGAGATAGTCACCTCCCCTTCCCTCCCCCAGTTAAGTTTCACCTTGAAGAGGTATGTGCAGGTGGCCTTGTACAGTGCCAGCCCAGGGTAGGTGATCAGCACATAGTTGTCTTCCAAGGGCTCACCAGCTCTGGGGCAGCCATTTTCCTAGACAAATGACAGGCTCTGCTATAGAAAGAGCAAAGCTTTGGAATGATATTTCCGAGCCAGTGTCACTTCTATCACAAACTGGCTGTGTGACCTTGAAAAAGTCACTTAACCAGGAGCCTTTGTTCCCTGCACTGCAGCTTGGGAATAGTAACACTGCCCTCAAGAGGGAAGGGGGACTAAGGGTGGATCCAGCAGTGTGTGGCGCATGGTGGCACTTCATAAATTTAACAGAGCTTGCCCCCTGAGAGTGTCTGGTAAGAATTTCTTTATCTTTTTTCTTCTGTTATTATTGAGATTGTGGATAGAAAAGAGATCCTATGAGTGAGTTGATTCATTATCCATTATACAGGGAATCATACTATAGTTTCTTTAATAATAGAGAAGATTGAAGTTTGAAATCTGTATAGAATCAGATATCAGAAAATATAAAGACAGCAATCACCTGGTAAAATGTTATACCCATCCCTTAGCATCTTAGTTTTTCTTTTACATTGTAACAGCTGATTGTTACATGTACAGAGTTTACTATTGTATTAAAAAAAACCCTAAAACTCACAATATAAATCTGAAGCACATAATTATCTATATGAATGGTAATTTACTACCAACATGAGGTAGTTTACTTAAAAGATTGAAATTGCCCTTACTATATAGCAAGCCAAAATTTTTATATATATGTATTTTTTCCCATTTCCATTCTTTTGTATCTGTAATCATGTACCCATTTGCCGGATGAACAGCATTTGGTTGTTACCCATTGACTCATGCACACATTGGCAAGCTCAGTGCCCTGCGTGTTGCTCTCTGAGAACTGGCCTACCTTCCCTATGCTCCCATGGCCTTAAATGCAGAGGGTTGTCTGCTTTGACTGTGCAGCCAACCCTTCTTCCTTGCTTGCTTTCTGGTCCTGCTTTGCAGGGAGAGAGGTTCTGGGTCTGTGTGCTGGTCATGTTGTCATGCTGTGGTCTGGCCGGAATTGAAACCTGGGGTGGTTGAGGAGAGAAAGAAAGCTCCTGAGAAAATGGGCTCAGAGTTCCTCAGCATTGGTGGACCTGGAGGAAAAGGGGATGGGAGTCAGAAGGGGCCAGGCTCAGTAAGCTTATGTTCTGACTTGTGACTGTGGGCAGAGTGCTGTTCAGAGACAAAGAGGAGGCATCAAAGATTATACCACCCCCCCTTCTCACTGGCCAGAACTTAAAATTGCTCTGTGCAGCACTAAAGCCCTTTGTTTTCCCTTTATGTACGATAAAGGCTTAACATGCAAATGTACAGTGTAGTGACTGAGTTTCAGTTGCTGTATAAATAAATTACCTGTTAGATGGCAAGGAGATGTTGAGCTGGAAAGCAGGAAAGTTCTAGGGCAGAAAGGGAGAGTGGAAGGGATGAGGGGCTGTCTTGCAGTGACAAATGGGCTCTCCTTGGCAGACTTCCAGACCAAAATTTTTGCCAAGGCTAGCCCTGTTTATCTTCATCTCTGTATTAGACAGGTGGAAGTTGTCAGAGGGCAAAGGTCTTCCTATTTCTTGGACAGTGTCTGAACGGAAGGCTCCTTGAATAGCCTGGTCAGGGCACCAAGGAGGCACCATCTGTTTTGTTTTTGTAGTAGGGTTTCCTTCAGAGATCAAATGAGAAATCTGTAGGTTTTGGAATAAATGCTTCCCATAATACCTTTAAGTCACTCTTCTCAGTCATTTGTTGGGGGTGGGGCAGGGCCAAGGCAAAAAGGCAGGCAGGGGCCAGCTGGCCCATAGGAGGCCCTTTGCAGCTAGCCAGAGGAACTCAGGTTTCATCCTGAAGCTGCAGGATGAAGGCTTTGAAGCAGTTTGGCGGGGTTGGGGGAGAGTGAGTCAGGTTTGAACTTGGAAAGAGCTCTCCAGCAGCAGTGGGGAAGGTAGCATCGGGCAGAGTGTGGCTGAAGACAGGGAAAACCGTTTGGATGCTGTTGGAATAGGAGCTAGAAATGGGGGTAGAGAGAAGGGTGTAAATTCGAGAGTGGCATGAATAGGATGGCTGACTGGCTAAAGTGTGACTGTGACACTGAAGTCTCAGAACTTGGAATGGTTGCTGACAGATGCTCTTGGGACGAGTGGTGCTTTTTTTGCAGGGGAGAAACCCACTTCTCCAACCTTCTGTTTTCTAATGCTTTTCCCCCCTGTTATACTTTACAGAAGTCCACTATTTGTAGGTGTTTTATTCCACCAGAAGCAAGCGAATATTAGATACTTTCAAAGTTTAAAAGTTCTAGAGGTGCTGCTGCAGCTGAGGTCTGAGTTCCTTCCCATTTGTTTTCACACAGTCCCTGGCAGTAGCCTTCATCCTAACCTACCTGGCCTCTCTACATCTGATCTGTTCCCCACAGCTCAGCTGTAGGGATCTGTTCAGAACAAGAGCTGTATTAGGTCTCCCTCCTTCAGCAATTAGCCATTGCCCATAGGATGAAGGCCAAACTCTTTAATATGACTCTTTGCCCAGGCTGGTCCAGGCTCTGACTCGGTCCAGGCCCCAGCCGGGTGCCATAGTCCCCTCTGTACTTCATGCTGCCATCACACTGGCCTTCTGTCAGCCCCTACTTCTTGTTTGGGTCTTGCCTGCCAGGCACCTCAGACTTCTGCAGGTCCCTCCCGGATGTCCTCAGCTGGATCCTGGTCACAAAAACAGGCACTTTTAGCACTGTCTCTTGCTGACATAGCTCATGGCACAGTTGTGTTATTACATTTGTTTGTGTAATATTTGATTAGTGTTAGAGAGGGATCACCACTGTGTGCCCCTTTGCATATCAGAGTGGCCTGGCACATAACTGTTCCTTGTGTTTTGAATTCAGCTCTATTGCATTACCGTAACTAATTCTGTTGCAGATTCTCCATCATTCAGGAAAGTTGTATCAGTGTGTTTTTTCTGATTGTCCAACATAAGATAAACACCATTGCAGCTTGTCCCCCAGTACCCTGTTCTAAGTTTGTAATACTCCTTGTTTTTGTGAATTTTTGCTCCCTACTGCTAGGATGTAAGCTTTATGAGGACCACAGAATTGCTGTTTGTGACACTTACAATATTTGGCACCTGGTGGGTACTTAATAAAGGTTTGTTGACTGCAAGTACACTTTAGAAAGGTATCCATTAAAATAAAAGTAGTGAAGGCTTTGGCATCAAAAAGATTAATCTTTCCCTCCTTCTCCCTCTTTCTTCCTTTCTCTCTCCTTCCTCATTTCCTTTCTTTCTCTTTTGACAAGTCATTTTTACTATCTCAGTATTACTGCTTGCTGCACTATCATGAGCTGTCCACACACAGGAAAAAGGGGCTATTGGGTAGTTTGGAATTTTGATTATGAGAAGTTAGTCATTATGACAAATTTATGAAACCCGGATGATAAAGCTGCTAATAAAGTTTAATCTTGTGTAATTATTTGTCACCTAGAAGAACTGCCATTCTGACATTTGTGCTTTTTCTCTCAGTGAGGTGTGTGGGTTTCTGTTGGTCAGACATGTTGAATGATGTCTGGTTTCTGGGAGATGTGAAAGTGCGGCCAAGGCTGTTGGTTTACTGTAGCAGTAGTAAGCTGCCACCCTAATTTGGGGAATGAGGGCTGTGTCCCCTTTTTAATTCTTGGATTAAATTAAGTTGGTTACATGGTTCAAAAGAATTTATGAATGTACATTATTGCTCTGAATTACTTAAGTTAATTAGGAATTATCTGATGTGAGCTGTTTTTTTGTTTTTTGAGTTTTTTTCCCTATTACTAATTATTGTCTTTGATGGATCTGAGATTGGGAAATATTCAGTAGTATTATCTGGAAAAGAAGCAGGCCTGGAGTAGTCTGGAGCTAGGGCTGCTTAGTGTTTTATTAAACATGCTGATGAGTGCACACATTAAAGATGATGGGCGTTCCTTTTCCTTTCTCTGCCACTCCTTTTGAATTGCTCAAGGCCAGGAGTCTATGTCTGGAACAGGTGACTCAGATGAAAGAAAGTTTGAAAAGGAAAAAAGCTGTCATTTTCTGGTTACTCATTATCATTCAGGCCCAAGTTATGCTTTTCTTTCTACTCTGTCCTCCCTTCTTGCTCCTTCATTTAGATTCCTGTCTTCTTCTGGCTTTTTAAAAAGTTTGCCAGGAGTAAATGAACATAGAAAGGAAGGCTGTGAATTAATATTTGTTGATCCCCTGCTCTGTGGCAGGCTCTGGAAACATGATGAAATTCGGAGAGGTTACCTAACACGTCAACATACTGTAGCTCGTAGGTGGTAGAGAGAGCTGGGCCTGGACCAGGGTTTGACCCAGAGCTTGCTTCTGGACCATGGTGCCTCCCCTGCCTTGTCACCACGACACATGTGCTTCAAAGTCAGCAGTGACAACTGCCTGCCCCGACCCTGCAAAAAATTTTTAAAAAATGGAGACAGTTCCTTTTTACTTCTCTGAAGTCACTAAAATACATTCCTAAAGACTGGGATCCTCTCTTAATACATTGAACAAAAGAAATTAGAAAAACAGCTCCTGACCGGAAACTGACTTGGACTCTTAATGAACACAGGGGCCAACCTGAGAGATTAAAGCATTTTAGGCACAATATACTGAGAAGGAAATGCTTGCAGTCAGTACTAGAAGTAACTTATATGCAGATTTTTCTGTTTTTAAAAGCAGTAGGATGTCTTTTTTTATACTGGGCAATTAAAGTCAGTTTCCATTGAACAAAATTGATAGTAGTTGCCTCTGGGAGGCGATTTAGTGCTTTGAGATTTGTAAAGTGAAAGAAATAGGATAATGATCTGCAGAAGGTTTTTTTCGGTTCAGTGATTTTTTTTTTTCTAGACCTCTTGAATCTGTCTTATTCCCCCACCATTCTCTTGTACTTTTGGAGTACGCTAGGGACTTAGCCTCTGGTACTTTTTGCAACATCTAATGACCTCCCTTTCTTTTTTTGGCCCTTATGGCTCTGCCTTGCTTTCTGTGTTCTCCTGTCCTTGTGCCAGTGTAGTTTACAGGAAGTACCAATGGTGGACAGTTTACTGTTTGCCTGGGCTGCCACCAAGTAGGAGGGGACCTTGGGAAAGTGACTGAACCTAAGAACCCATTTTTTCATCTGTAAATTATGGTGTATGACGATAGTGCCTTTTTCATAAGGTGGTGGTAAGGATTGTCAAAGATGAACAGAGTCAGACACTAAAGTAGTAAAGACAGATTTTAATCTGTAAAAACTGTTGCAATAGGGAAAAGAGTCCAGCATGAACTGAACTCAACCTCAATCTATACAGAGATGACTGGCCATTTTAAAGGGAGAATGAAGGAATAGGGAGTGGGGTGAGCAGGACCTCTGTAGAGTCAGGAAAGTGGAAGGTTGGTCCCTGTGACACCCATCTGGGTTTGCTAGCTAGCCCTTACTGAAGTTAGTCTCCTCCCCTCCCACAGAGGCTGGGAGACAGGGGCCCTTTCTTCAGGTATCAGCTAGAACTGTCCCTTCTTTTGGCAGCTTGAGTTTTCTCAGGAAAGTACTTTAAGGGGAGGGGGACTATTCATTTTAGGGATGTGCCTTGAGCTGTTAGAAACTGTTTGAGCTTGTTTGAGTCCATAGGTTAAGGCCTGGTTGAGAAGAGAGTTTCAGAGGAGCCTGGCTAGAATTTATTCAAGGAGAGAATCTCCCAGTGAGATTGTGTTTATAAAGTGATCCATGTAAGCATGATTGCTGGCCATCATATTCCTTGGTACTTCTGGCAGGACATTTGACTTATTGTTTTTTTAATCATGGTTGCGTCCTGTTACATGGTAGTTCCTGGAAGGCAGAATTTGTGGCTTAGAGATGGTACTGCATGGTAGACAGAGTAGGCAGTGAAGCCACTCCGATAATCCCATGGTAGCTGACTGCAGTTCCTGCAGTTGACTGCTGAAACGAAACTGGCATTCAGCACAGTGCTTTCCTTCCTTGCACGCAATTGATGTTCAGTGAATAGACACATTAAATCAGGAGAGTAGTTCTGTTTTAAAAAGATCAGTGAGGGATATAGATTTCTGTGTGGCACCAAATCCTGCTGTACATGAACTCACTGGTCCAGCCCCTAGGACTCTTTTCCTTGTGGTTCTCAGTACTGATGGTTCTAGTGGGAAGGTGTTCGTTCTTTTGCCTTCACTTTACAGCATGGATGACCCAAAAGGAAAAACATTTATGAAGACATGTTAATATAAGATGTAAATGACATTTGTCTTTTACATTGTTAGGAGTCCTCAAGTGGTTTTTTTCCCCCTGAAATATCATTTAGTTCTAAAAATTTTGTTTTTGTTTTTGTTTGTTGTTGTTTTTTGCTCTTACTTTTCTAATAATTAAATACAACTTAAGAAATATAAAGCAGAGGACACTTCTGTAATAGTTGGTGCACTGTTGTGGGTTCTTAGTGTTTGTAATTTAAGTTCCCTGGAGGTTGCCAGCTGCTTTTTCAGTGCCTTATTGGATTAAGGTTTAAGGTTTGTTATATAGATTTACTTTGCATAAACCCTGTGGACTAAATAAAGGTTTAAAAAAACATGTAAATAAACCTGACTCTGAAAACTTTTTTTTTTTTTTTTTTTTTTACAACATGGCACATGAGGGAATTTTTAGGGACTCTCAAAATTAAACTACAGAAATGAATTCAGAATTCACTCTGATAGATTAGGGTTGTTAATAGATTAGGGTTCTTTGTATGGCCAGGTTTAAGAAGTCAACTGTAGAAATATTGAGGGAACCAGTCTTGGGACTGTCAGAATGGCTTCTGCCTCTTACCTATAAATGAAGACGGCCCTGTCAGTCTTTTGTTAGCAGGCTCCTTATGTCTGAGACTCTGGCCCTTCCTATGTTATATGTGGATTATGGTCCCTAGGCAGCAGATGTTGAATATCCTGGGAGGATGGAAAATACTGTTGGACCTTCCATAGAACCTCTGCCCATGCCTTTGGCTTCAGAGGTGATTTATATCGCCTTGATTTAGTTTCCTCTAACTATCAGAATCTAAAGTCTACTTTATTGTCTTGTGCTTCTAACTTATATAAATTGGACTTCCACACAATTAAGGTCATTTACTATCTCTAGCAGAATCAGGATTTGAAACAGTGCTTTTTGACCTTAATACAAGGTCAAAAGCAGTAGCTGTTCTTTTCAAGCTTGCTGTAAAGACAGAAAGGAATGTTGACATTCAGATGGGAAAATAAATATTTGAAGATAGGTTTTAGTCTTCTCAGTTTGCCCTGTCAGCATAAGCAAGCCCCTTCCCTTATTCACGTATTTTTAGAGTAAGGGAAGGAAACATGTCTGTTCAGAAAACCTTGCTAAGTTTTGTGGAAGTGGAAAATTCTCTCCTTGGTCCTTCTCTTCTTTTCTATAGCTAATAATAATCGTAATGATTACAGTCAGCATTTGAGTGTTTATGCATTAGACACTATGCTGAGTTTTGTACCCTGAAAATACCCCCATAGAGGTTATTTCTCCCACCTAAGACCAAGAAGAGTTTTTTTAAAAAGGGACCTGATAATTAAATCCAACTTTGTGTTGCTTGAGGACTCTTAAGGACTCTTGAAGACACATTATTTTATTATAAACTTTGTAGTTTTGACTATCCAGCTTATACAGGGGAGGGTAGAGGCGATAGATCCTTTTCTCCCTTGAGCATATCACAGATTCCGTGCTAATGAGGGATTCCTTGCCCATTTGCTAAGTTAGATCAAAGGAGTCTTACTCTTTTTCTCTCCCTCCTCCCCTCCTTTAATTAGTCAGTTTTAATTTCTAATGTGGTAAGTATTGTTATAACCCTCCTAAACAAAAGCTCTTTGGGGTTTTTGATTTTTATGAATGTAAAGAGATCCTGAGACTAAAACATTTGAGAACCACTGGCCTGGTGGTTAAAAGTGTAGGCTTTGGGTTCAGCTGTCCCTGTTCTAGCATTATTAACTGTGGTGCCATTGTGAAAGTTATTTTTCTGAATCTCAATGTCTTGAGGGGGCCAATAATGGTAACTAAGAGGGTTGCAAGGCTTAAATAATGCATGCCAAGTGTTGCAGGGTCGGGCGCTCAGTAAGTATTGTCGTTACTGCTGTACTGGTGGGGGTGATGCAAAGATGAGTGTCTGCCAGTCTTCAAGGAGTTCGCAGTTGTTTTGAGGGAGGCAGACATGTAAACAGATGAATGAATTTGTGTTTGTAGGTGATGCAGTGAGCGCTCTAAGAGCATGCTCTTTGTATTGATCTTTGGCTTGGAAGAGATATGTTATCAAATGCATAGGAGTGTTGCAAGAAAGGTTTCACATGCCTCAAGGGTCTTGCCATCTGGGCAGTAGGAACGTTGTTAAGGACTCTTCAAAGTCCTGCACTCCTGGGTTGGGCTCATCCTAACTGGAGGGACTGTGCTGCCCAGCAGCAAATCTGAGCCCTAACTTCCGGGCTCCCGGAATCTTGCTTAGAGGCCTCCCAGGCAGGTACCAACAGGTTCTGACCTTGATTAGTTTGGGCAGACTGAGGAGGCCACAGCCCAAGGCAGCGGATCAATGGACCCAAAGCTGATAGGTAACCTAGGGAGTGCCTGTTCTTGTCAGTGACCTCTTTGGACTGGTACTTTCTCCTTAAGCCTTTATTTAAAATAAGTTACTTCTTTCTAAGTTTTTGGCTTCCTGTGCCAGTCCTTCCATCTCCCTTTGTGCCACCCCCTCTTCTCTCCCTTCCCTTCCCTCTTCTCTCACCTTTTCTCCCCCCACTGTCTCTGTCTTTTCCCTCCCTCTAGGATGTTTATGATAAATAAATATGTGCCAAAGAGAATGAAGTGCCATTTAATTTAGTGCTAGCTTTGGCCTGAATAAAATGAGAAGTAGAATTATTTATTTAGTACTCCTTTCTCAGCCCTACCTTCTTTATATGGAAAAAGTCCCACCTCTGGTTGTTTTTCAGTAGCTGGCAACTGGGAGAGCTCAGAGGCTTTGCTCACTAGCCTTCTTCCTGCAGTGATAGTGAGACATTCAGGGTTCGCCAGGTAAAAGAGAGGGAACACTTACCAAGTACTTAGGACACACAGACATATCACTTGTAACTGTATTTTATGAAATGGGTGAAGGAAGACTTATGAATTATTATTATCTTGGAATGGGATGGTGAGAACTAGCTTCCACCTATACCCCCCTGGTATATAAGTTATAATTTAGAAACCTGAAAGAACAAACCCACTTTTCTCCAGTTTTTAAATCTAAAGTGAAATGAGAGGCTTTCATCCAGCCCAGCACACCCCCCCCCCAAAGATGTTTTACTTAAATAGATTTTTAAAAATAGAAATCTGTTTACATCCAGTTCTAACTTGGCCTCAAGTTTTGTGTTTGAAGGGGCTGTTGGGACTACAGCAAGGTAAACTCAGACTTTTCCAAAATTAGAAGAGCCTGAGGGATGTGTGAGAGGGATTTCTGTTAACCTGATGTTAACATATCTTGGGGACATTTGAAAAGGGGAGGCTGCCTTAATTTTTAGGACTGGAAGGTCAGATGTTTCTAAAATGTATATACTGACCTGAGAGGCTTTTTTAGGGTTTTCATTTGGTCAGCAATATTCCTAACATGGGGAAAGTAACAAAACAAAGAGTTCTTCATAGGAGTACTATGGACCTTGTCTCAGTAAATGACTTGTAACAAGGAAGAGCGTTGATTGGGTCATTTTTGGATCAAGTGTTATTAAGGCCCCAACTCTCAACAACAGTGATCCTTTTCAATAAAAGTGTTGTCTGTTCCCTACCCATGTGACAGGACTGCCCATTGAGCTCTTCATGGGGACTTGCATTTCTCTGGCAAGATGCTATTACTCTTTATTTTTACTCTACCCGCCCCCCACCCTGACACGATAACCATTTTTACTGGGGATAAAAACACCCCACATTTTACACCAGGCTTAGAAACAAATAATACTTGAAAGAAGAAAACCGTGGTGAGGGAAAGGGATGGTCTGTTTTTCTTAAGGTGTTTTTCTAGCACTTTTTTTGGTGGCACTTGGCTAAGAACTGTGAAGAATCTGACTGTTAAAGCCAGTGTAAAATTTGTCAATGGAATTTCTCTTAGCATATTAAAACAAAATAACATGGAAGTCTAGAGGTGACTCCTGAAATTGGACAGAGCAGATTTAGCAAATTTGATCTTTTTATCACTTACTGAAACTTGTTTAGTTTTCTTTTTTTCTACTTACTGAACTGTAGATGTTGGATTTGCTGAGCCTGCTTTTTGACCAGCACCAAAGGGTTCAGATGCCAGAGCTTTCTGTGAGGAGGTAAGGAGGCAAGGAGACCTGAGTTGGTCTGTGGCCTTTTCCGTAGCCTGGGTCTGCAGGAGCGCTCATGCCCTTGACCACGTGGGCTCCACCTCCCCTCACAGAGCCTGCCGCCTCTTGCCTCACTTAAAGACACAGTGGTGCAGGGGGCATTTTCTGGCCATCTGCTCTTTGCTGATCCTTCCCAAGAACAGAGTTGGGTGGCCACTACAGTTAGCTCATGGTTCTGAACCTCTGAGACCTGTTATTTGAAAGAGGCAGGAAATGAGTTATTCTGAGCAGTCAGTTTCCCAAGGAGCAACTCTTGCAGCACCGGAAGTTTATTTAGTAACTTCTATGGTGGGAAGAGTTCTAGTACTTCTGTCATCTTTAATGGGGTAGAAAATTTTAGTTTCGCTTTATTGATAGTACAATACTACGTTTTTAATATTCTGTCTCACCATATGAGTAGCTAGTATGGAAGACGTGACTAGTATGAAACCAAGAGTTGGACGCACGTGCTGCCTATAAAGATAGCAGCTCTGGATGATGTATTGCAAGATTTCTTCTATAATTACATTCCATATTATAAAATCGGTTGAATCAGAGAGATACTAAAAGACGGAAAAAAGTGAAAACACCCCTCCTCCCCCCTCCCCCATAGTACTCCCCCCATTTCTCGCAGACAATACCACTTCAGTTAGAGTGGGTGTTCTGTGGTAGTTTCTCTCACAAAATGCCGAGCGTTATCGTTTGCCCCCAGGTAAAAAACAGAAGTAATAGAACCTGCATCTTCTGACTCTGAATCCTGAATCTGTCCTATTTTACATAGCTACCTTTGGGCCTTGAGTTCTGAGCTTTTCCTCACTGTGTGTGTAACTCTGATGTGCCCCCTGCTCCCACTTCTCCCACTTCTCCCACTCACAGGAGCCTTTTAGAGCTTTGGGTCTTAAGCGTGTTCCAGTTATGAACACTGACTGTGTGCACACATGTAGCCATTCATAGCCATTAAGTGCCCAGCTGAACACTGTGTGTGAAAGTGTGGTTAAAACGACCTTTCTGGTTGTGAGCTGCCAAATTGATATTTGGAGCCATTTGCTTGGGAAACAGAGCCCTAGAGTGTAAATAAACCCTCGACTTGCTTTTCTTTCATTGCCTATTTTTTCCCTTTTAGGTAAAATTGGCCCCTACTTAGTTTCTCTGCTGTTGTTGCTGCCAGTCATCTACACATACCAAATTTCTTGAGATCCTATATTCACGTGTCCTTTTGATTTTTTTTTTTAATTAACATACAATGTATTATTTGTTTCAGGGGTGATTTTTTTTTTTTTAATAAACATGTATGCTGGTATTTTTACTGTTGGCATGATAAATGAATATGGTTTTCATTGTTTTAGAGAACTTGTGAGAGACTTATATTTTCAGTTTCAGAAGTGGCTTAATTTGTGGCTTAATTTGTTGATACACCACGGTAATGTATATTATATTCAGGAGAATTGACTGCTTCTCACAACTGAATCATAGGCGGGCACCTGATTTATACATCCTGTCTTTTGTAATTTTAATTTTGTGGGATTACTTTTCTCATTGCAAGATGAGAACTTGCTCTAAAAATGCTATTTTGTGGATCTTGTGCATTTTGGACTACGCCTTTAACTATAAACAGTATATTTAAAGAGATTAAAACTCCTATTAAAACTAAATTACCTTTCACTTTTGAGAACATTACAGACCGTTGTGAAAAATTATTTTGTGCCAAAGTGGACCTGTTTCCTGAAGTTCCCCCTTCCCCCCCCCCCCCCCTCCCCTTAGGTAGTTTTGAATTTTAGATCCATCCCATCTTTTTTTTTTTTTTCCCTTTCCCCAGTTCTTTATAGAAACCTGAAATTTGTAGCATAGGGTGTATTGTTGCCAAAACGTAGGTAATATCCTCAAAGAGTTATTAGCAATTAACTACCTTAGATAAGCAAAATGTTATGTCTCCACCTTTTTTCCATCAGACACGTTTTGAGGTTGACAAGATGGAAGTAACTGAGAGTTTAGGATGAGACCCTAAGAGAGAAATATTAAGGTTTGTCCTGGGGCTGCTTTTATGTCAAGACTGGTGTATGTTTCTGCTGGGTTTGGTGAGGGGAGAGTGATGAATCTGGTCCCCATGGCAGGGGTAGGCATTTCAAGGGTGGAATAATTAAAGACTTCTTTAAAGAATAGATATTCCTACCTTCTAATTAGAGAAGACCTGTACCACAGGTGACCACAAATTAAAACAGCTCAGTTGGGACAGAAGATTAGATGCTAAGTTACAACAATCTTAGGTATCTCTTCCCCCTTCTAAGATTTTTTTTTTTCCCCTCTATGCCTTTGATAAGGGATTAGGACAGTTGTGTGAGGAAATGAACAAACTAACCAACAAACAAAAAAGTCCCAGTGTTTCATTTCACTACTAGTTGTGCCCGATTTGGTACAAGAAGTGGGCTTGGTTCATCTTTGCAGCAGGCTTTGAAAATGATTGGAAACAGTAAGAATGTGAAGCTTTCACTTGAGCCATTTCATCTTGTGATTCTAGTGGAAAACGCTTGGGAGGCAATTGAGAAACGGGAATTGTGATTAATAATAGCATTACCAAAGTGAAAGGTAGAGTTACTTCCTTCAGAGAAGCAGAAGGGCTTTTTTTTTTTTAAGATCTTTATTTATTTATTAGAGAGAGAGAGAGAGAGCACAAGTAGGCAGAGTGGCAGGCAGAGGGAGAGGGAGAAAGAAGCAGGCTCCCCACTGAGCAAGGAGCCCGATGCAGGACTCGATCCCAGCACCCTAGGATCATGACCCGAGCCGAAGGCAGACGCTTAACCAACTGAGCCACTCAGGCACCCCGCAGAAGGGCTTTTAATGTCTTCTTAGCACAATGATATGTTGGGTATATTGTAGTGTGTTTTCTAGATTATATAGTTCAAAGGAGCAGCTGCAGCCTGAGTCTTTGGTGTAAAACAGTATTTTATGGGATTTCCAGAGAAAGTTGGTGGGTATAGTCTGTCAATAATATACCTTGCTTTTTGCTTTGAAGAAGAGTCTAGAGTTCACAAAGTGAAGCTGTTCAAAGCAGGGAAGCACTGGAAATGGATTTCCATTTGAACACCTTAAAAAACTTATGTGGGGGGGGGGTGTGTGTCTGTGTGTGTATATGGAAGTAACAAATGCTTCTGGTATTTGCCTTTTAAAAGCAAACAAGCATAATAGCAAAAAATAGTTCCCACTGTTTTGCTTTGGGATTGAAACTAGAATTGTTTACCTATCACATGATGAATTTATGGAAGAGCTTTCATGTGTCCACTTAATTTCTATTTACCATTTCTTGACTCTCAACTTGAAATGCGCAAGACTGCTTTTCAAAATAGGGAATGAAGAGACATGTCCAGGGTCAGCAGGATGACCTCACAAATGGGGAGGGATCCAGGTAATGTTATCTTCTGCTGTAAGCAAGCTGTCTTTTATCTTTTCATTTGACTTCCTCCTGGCCCACAGCTTGGGAGAAGCTCCATGGGCTTGTGTTGATTCCTGCTGCTGGGAGGGAGGGAGCCTTTCTTGTTTCGTTTTCTGTGCCACTTCCGCCTCCCTGTTGGTGTGTTGGGAGAGTGTGACAGGGTTTTAATAACAGCTTCTCAGTTGTGAATTAGCATTTCTGCAAAGAATTCAATGTTCCACAGTTGAACATACATATGTATTCTTTTTTTTTTTTTTAAGATTTTATTTATTTATTTGACAGAGAGAGAAACAGCGAGAGAGGGAACACAAGCAGGGGGTGTGGGAGAGGAAGAAGCAGGCTCCCCGCTGGGCAGAGAGCCCGATGTGGGGCTTGATCCCAGGACCCTGGGATCATGACCTGAGCCACTGTCTGAGCCACCCAGGCACCCCATATATACATATTCTTATTAGATGAAGAAGCATGAAGTGAACTAAAAAAGGAAAGGAGAAAACAATTCAGAAATTGGTAAACTTTCAGTAGAATATATTAAAAAGGATACCAACTTTGTGGAAACGTTTTCTTTCCCCCCTTTTTTTATACAGCTGAGAAGTGGAATGCTTGGATGAGAGACCTATTCTCTTCATGTTCTCAGTGCTCCTTCCTCTTCCCAGCTTTGTGGGACAAATCGTTTAACCCCTAGAGTCTAACATGTCTCATCTACAGAATGGGGCTCAGAGAAAAGATCAGAATAGGTGATTGCCTGAGGTCCCTTTAGTCATTCAGCTAATATTTATTGGGTACGTACTGAGTGTGAGGCACTCGTCCCTAGGTTTTCAAATCAAGGAAAAGGAATGGAGCAGATAGTGTAGTATGGAGCACGGGCATGAAACAGACTGCTCCTAAATCAATGCTGATGTGGCCTGTAGGTTGAGGTACTGTTAGAGGTGCTGAAACTTAAACTGGTGCTGGCATCTACTCAGAGATAGGTGAATTGTCCTTAGTTAGGGGCCCAACCATAAGCAGCTGCAGACAGCTGACTTAGAAGCACAGTGTGGAAGCTTTGATGAGCATCACTACCCTTTGAATGTGTGTGTATTGTCCTGGTTGGACACCCGGAGTTTGTGTGCATCTGAAATGTCTGCAATCTACTGTTAAAATCAGAGGTGTTGCTAGGATTCTCAAGGTTGGTCAGTCCTAGTCAAGTCTGTAACTTCTATCTAGGTCAATTTTGGAAGGTTCATCTTTTCCTGGCAGGCCAATTAGCTTTTAGCTGATGGACTTTTTTGGGTAGACTTTTGCTGTTGTTGATTTGAGGCTTGATCTACAACTTAGGGAAAAAAACATTCACAGCTTCAAGGATAGTTCTAGCCAGAGAGAATTGTCTGGAGGCCATAAAAGTTGAGATACTTGTGTTGAAATTTGCTTTGGAGTGAAAATGTTGCAGTCTACGGAACTGTAAATCCACATGGGTAAAAGGGTTTCCTTGTCACAAGTCTGCAGACAGTTTTATGTGAAGTGTCTGCATGGATGGTGGGCCCTGCTTGTAGCCTGTGGGAAGTCCCCACCAGTGAGAAAGGACAGGGCTAGGCGTCTGCAGGCTAGGTGCTCATGTTAAGAGTCTTTGGGTAAATGACAACTTCTTAAGTCTCAGTTTCTGCACTGGACACAGTGAAGATGAAACCTCTGACCTGTGTGCCTTTCAGAAAATTGACCAGAGGACACAATGGAGGAGGTTTTGTAAGCAGCATCGATGTATAAAAATGATCATTGCTGTCTGTGGCCAGTCTCTTCACTGTCCTAGGGTCTTTGGTGGTAGTGGTCTAGTAGTTCCCTTCATTGTTACAAAAGGATAGTGATACCCTGCTGGTTCTGGGTCTAGCAGTATCAGCAGTGATATGTCTGCATTGTGTTCATGTGCTATTGCTTTTAAGTCTTTACTTTAAATAGCACAGGTTCAAAGCATATTTCTGAGGAATAACCCATGGTTTGGTGGGGCTTGGGGGAGGATACCATTTGTGAGGCTTGAGTGGACTGTGGTGAGGACATCACCAAAAGCGTCTGTTCTTCTGACCAGTGAAAGTGTCTGTTGTTATGACTCTTAACTTCTGAGCACCGGATCCCTGGCCTGGTACTTCTGGATGAGCGGTTCTTAAAGCACATTCCTTTCTTTCTCGTGTCCCTACTTGCAGAATGTGAGAGAAATGGTTAATGGAATAGGCAACTCATCTCTTTCTCTCTTTCTCTTTACCCAGCATTTAAAAAAAAAAAAGTTCTTTATTACCTAACTTCCCCAAAATGGGTTAGGAGGGTGTAGGGTGAAATTTGGACAGTGAGGGGATAACATAGAGTGGAGAGGGGGGGTGCATTATAACTGATTCAAAAAGTACCCTTTAAATTGCCTTTCACACACTGCACTATTTGAACCTTTAACTCCCTCAGATGTATGAATCTTCACTACAGTCTGGACAGTGTGTATCACATTCATTCTTATACTTGGGCCTTTCATTTATACTGGATTCTACCTCAGTTTGGTCCCAAAGGAGCCAGCACTGGGGGCAAGTGTCAGCTGTTAGGCCACTGTTTCCTTATCAGGGCTTTATAGACTAGTTGTTTTCACTGGTCAGGTGACCTCAGGGTCTGGAAATTGAGCCATGTGAACATTCCCTGAAGATGCTGGAGAACAGCACTTTCCAAACTTTATGTTGTTCACTACCCTATTTATTTTTTGTTATCTTTTTCTTCTGAAAAAGGATTGTAAAGTGGATTAAAATGATTTTTATATTGAAATTGGGAATTTTTTGGCATTCCCAAGGATAAATGAAGTTTTACCCCAAGGTATTGAAAACCTGGTCTGTGAATGAAAGATTACCTGAAAGTCAATGAAAACAAAATAACATAGGGATTACACAGCCACACAGGTATAAATTTCATAGGGTATGTTCACAGTGCACCGGCTTGTCTTTTATTGAACAGTTAGTTTCTCAGTGATTCATGCTCTTATCTGAAAGGTAGCATTATCTCTGTTAGTCCAACTGTGTGTTGTTCATTCTTGGCTCCGGAGAGAATGCCACTCCCTGTATCAACCTACATTTTCTCATGTCTTTATTCATATAACACCCAGCCCATTTTCTGATTATCACAGTTTGACAAGCTCACACCTTATGCCCAAAGGCACTTAGATTAGGAAGTTACAGGATAGAGGAGGAGGGAAAGAAAGGGTGATATTTATGGTGCATTGAGCCTGGCACTGTGCTAGTTTTTCACCTGCAAGGATTAATTTAGGTAAATGTAATATTCCCATTTAGTTGAAGAGAAGCCTAGGGTAGGCTAGCAAAGCTAATTACCTGTCTGTGATCATAGAGCTGAATTGGAACTTAAAACTCATCATCGCACTGAACTGCACCAAGCAGTTTTCCCACGATGTCCACATCATTCTCACTGCCGGCCACTGCCCCGTGTCTGCTTGTGAGACCAGGTCAGTCTCAGGAGACCCAGTCTGGTCTCGACTGGTGCCAGGCTCCAACTGCAGGGAGTCACAGCATTGGAGGCCAGCAGCAGACCATAGGACAATGCCGGTTCTGTGCTTGTTGCAGAGTAAGTGATGATCGCAACAATACCCAGCATTTATTGCATGTTTTATGCATGCCAGGAATTACTTAGCTCCAGGAGTAGAGCGCACTTAGACACACGCTATCTCATTTAATCCTTCAAATGAATGCCACGAGGCAAGCACTGTTATTATATCCATTTTTTAGATGATGAAATTGAAGTTTAGAGACATTTTTGCAACTTGCCTGAGATTATATAGAGCTAGTCAGTGACAGAGCTATGATTTGACTTCCTTGTTAAGCTGAAACGCCTTCCCAGCTTTGCCTTTGATTAAAACAGTTAAATCAGTTTCTTGAGTGCACTCTCTCCCCAAGCTCACCCTCCCCCCAACATGCTTTTCAAAGAAAATCTTTGTTTGAAATAGAAGTTTTTTGAAATGTGCCTTTGGCATTTTGAATATAAACATTCTCATTGTGCTGCTTACAGGAGATCATGCAAGTGCATTCCCTCGAGGACTTAGCAAAATAGGGTAGATACCCATCTTTTTTGTTGAGAAATCAAGTCAGTGACAACCTAAGGTTTTCTCTAGCTCTGATATATGAAATAGTGGTGTGGTTTTTAACAAGTGTGTATACCACTTCTAGCATTTTGATGTATTATCCTTCCAGACATTTTAGTCTGCAAGTATCCGCTGAGTTTTGTTTAATCTGAATGCATGACTATAGGACACCCAGTGGAAGCATTTCCTTGCTGATACTGACTTCAGAAATTGCCAACACATTAAGGGATTTTGGTGATTGCTTTGGATTTAATCCCGTTATGCACCTCTTAGACAGTTACCTCAGCCTTTTGTGGCCTAAAGAGTTAAGGGCCATTCACACCAAGATGGATCAACTCTTGAAACCACAAAAAGTTGAGGCAGAAGTTTCTTGTGGGCATCTTAACTCCTGCTGCTTAGAGATGTCTCTGTGGGCCTTGCAGGAACCACTGAAGCACAGCCCGTAGAAGGGTGGACAGTGTTTAGGGTATCTTTATTATTAGTTACTATTTGCAGTGAAATGAAGAGGAGGGGATGATTCACCAGCCAAGTGTGTGTGGCACTTGTTTTATTTCTATGAGTTGAAGAGCCTCAAAGAATGAATTGCTTTTGTTTTTTAGTGTTGTTAATCTAAAAATCTTCTGCAATCTTCAGTTTATGTGAATGTGAAATGCTTTCAAAGGGAGAGATAATCTGCAGGACATCTCTTAACACTAAATGTTTCCATGTTTCTCACCAGATTCAGGAACTGGTTGCTGCCAGATTCTGTGGGAAATGACTTTCAAGTACGGCTTTTGATGTGCTTCTATTCACAGTATATTGGAGGCTCTGAGTTGGGGGACAGCATTGTTGGTGTAAGTTTTCACTAAGCAGAGTGAATTAAAACAAAGCCCCAGAAGAGAGTGTAGGTGGCATATTGGCTGGAGCTAAAAGCAGCAACAACTTCTCAGTGCTCAATAGCTCCTTGTTGGAAAAGGAAAGCCTGATGACTTTTTTGCTTTTGAATTTTTATGAGGGAAAGAAAGGTATGGAGGTAGGAAGGGAGGTTGAAGGATGAAGGGGAAGGACCCAGAATATTGTTTCTAATGGCTGCAAAAACCCAGTGACTTGTATGCAGTCCAAAGATTAATGAACTAACATGGTGTGGTTCCATTATTATTTTTTTTATTTATTTACACCTTGCCCCAGGAAGAATTTAAGGGGACTATTTATTATCTAGGTGAACCTGTTGAGGTAGTGAAACAGTTAGGGACATGCACAGCTACTCCCTTGACATTAAATCAGCTAAGAAATCTTAATGAGAAATTGACCTGATTTGCTAGATTTGGAAATCACTAATGACTAAGAGTGACAAGATTTGTCATGCTTTTTAA
Organism: Phoca vitulina; assembly: GCF_004348235.1. Classification (NCBI taxonomy): domain Eukaryota; kingdom Metazoa; phylum Chordata; class Mammalia; order Carnivora; family Phocidae; genus Phoca; species Phoca vitulina. The sequence continues at coordinate 39,150,146 of NW_022589725.1, forward strand.
AATTTAATTTGTTTTGATGTCTTTTTTTGAAAGCAGGGTGAAAAATTCTATTCTAGTCTAAAATTCGTAAAGGTTTTCTTGTGGACTTCCTAGTAAAGGCTCTTTGTGTGTTACACACACTCTGAATTCACATGACCACTGCTGGGGATAAATAAGTGCTTAGAGGCTGCAGAGGGAAAGGCAGGCCCATCTTCTTGTTCCTTTCATCCTTGTTTATTCTGCAGCCCTGGGCACATCTTTCCTATTCCCCATCCCATGCCCTGCTACACATCTCTCCAGTTATCGCTGTCCTCAAGAGAAACTTGAAGAAAAACTTTACTTTGTAGGTGGCCTGTCCTGAGACAACTGTTGAAGGAACAGAAACTCCAGAAAACGATACTTTGAGATATTTTGAGAGAGAGAGAGACCACATTCACATAACTTTTAGGAGAAAGATTTGATTGCAGTACGTTCTTAGGCCCATTTTCGATAGTGGGAAGAAGGTAGTAAAATACAACTCAGCATTTTTTGTTGGAAGGAAAAATATTTGCCCTTACAAACACTCTGGAGCTTTAGACCATAAGCACATGCATAAAGTAACAATTCTTGGCACTTTGCCTTAGTTCATTGACTGAGGTAGTCATGAAGCAGTTTCAGGAGTATTATTTTTCCCCTTGCTTCCCCCTGAAGTGGCTTGAGTAGTGGGCCTTCTTGGTTTCAGCATTAGATTTACCACATGATGAGGGGGTGGGGTGTGTGGCTGGAGATCTGTCTTCTTTTTACTGTGCTGTACTGGGTTATGTCCTTAGGCTTTCTGGGCACATAAAAGTAATTTCCTGGGTTTTGCTTGCCTTGGAGAGCTTGTTTAGTTTTGGTTGGGGATGTGATGGGGAGAGAGGTAGTTTCATTTTGCTGATGAGGTTTAAAGTAAGCTCACAAAAGTGAGTAATTTTGAGTAGAAAGGTATGCTCACTTTCAGCCTAAGTTATAAGCGGAATAATGTACACCACCTCTACCTGTTTTTGGCTCAGCTGTGTTTCAGGAAGTTATAAAGACATCTTGATCTTAATGAAACCATGGGATCCCAATGCTCCTTCTTAGACCTCCTGTAAGATTTCAGTATGAGCCTTAAAAATCTAATTAAACTAAGAGGGAATCTAGAAGCTGGGTAGATGCCATCTAGTTCAACCTGTTCCTATTTTGCAGCTGGGAGTACCAGCACCTGTCTCCTAGCAGTTGAAAAATACTGTTGAAATATTGTTGAAAGTGAGAGATGAAGAGGTTGTTAGTGACAAGACTGGTCTTTAATCTGTGTCTTCTGGATCCCAATTCGCCTTTACTACTGGTGTGTTTTATTATTGAATGTCCATTATCACTTACAAGTTCTCCTATTCTGCTATGAAAAAATGTTTAAGTATTTTCTAGGTGGGTTGTGTTTGGGTAAGATCCTTAACGCCAGTGTTATTTATGCTTCCATTTTACTTCATGCAGAATGCAGTGGTACAGGGCTGGTTGGACTTTTAAGATCTCATTCAACTCTTGAGATCTCAGAAGTATGTGTGTGTCCCTTTGGGGTAAGGGACATGCACAAGGGAAGCTTCTTTCACAGGGAAAGCTTAGGGCATTAAGAGCCTTGGGGCTTTGTTTTATACAATTACAGTGCCATTAGAAACTCATTGAAATAATTACAGTTTGGCAAATGCTTTTTGAGATAATGATATATTTATTATTTTAGATCATCCTCTCTTTATAACCTCAGAATACTTTGTACAGATTACTATATATACTATACTATATATAAACTTTTTGGTTTTGCCTCTCTTTCTATAAAATTTGAGAACAACTTCCTGGTAAATAATGAGTAAATAATAACTAGTAAGCGAATAGATTGGATCTGCAGAAGAGTAATCTGTACCTTGCAAATAGGAAAATCAAGACTTGAACCCAGTGCAAGATTTTTTTCCCAGTAAATCAGATATATAGTAGTAGTGATAAGTCCTAAATATACAGATAGCAGGAAAAACAAAACTTTAAAATAGCTTTTATAGTAACAAATATAGTCATGGAAACTTCTATTCTTGGAAGATGATAAATCAGGGATATCAGCGTGTCAAAACTAGCCAGTTATTTCATATCCTTTATTTGAAAAGGGATGCTACAGAGGGATTTTTAAGGACACATCAAACATTGTCAGAAACATCTTATTCCTCATTTGTTTATGCTTCAGATCAGGTTATTGATCAAGGGCAATAAAGTTCTTTATTTACTGAAATTTTACCAGGATTTAGGTTTTTCAGCCTCTCTCCCTTGATCATCTTAACCCTGACTGATCCCATAGGTTTTCTTTAGATGCTCATCCTTTTAGGTGGAAATGTGCTTTGAAGAAAGGAGAGAAATCTAGCAGAGGTCGGTAATTTAGACATTAGAATTAATGGGGTTAAATTTGATCTCCTGGGAGTCTGACACTATAAGGCAGAATGGCCATTTTAACTTTAGATATTTTAGAATTTTTGTTTTAGTTTTCATTAGACTGTAAAGGCTCATTAAGTTAGGTTAGACTTCTCTCTGTTTGAATGAAATTTGCTTCCTTGGGTCTTCTTGGGCATTTTTCTCCTAGAAAGAGGTCTTATCTATTTTCCTTTTCTTGAGGGAGTCTTGTATGACACCATCTCCTTGGCATTTCCTCTGAGTTTGTTCTCAAATTATCTAAGAGGAAGGGGTTTGTTTGTGAAGGGGAGCTGTGATATAAGTGAAAATTAACTGAGCTTTTCCTCTAATTCCTTTTTAAAAAGAAATTCAGACTCTTATTTCACTTAAGCCTTTAAAATATTTGTGGGTTTTCGTACTATCTGGGTTCTTAAGCTGGCTCTCAGACATTCTGAGACATCTAAATAGGAACTAGAGAAGATGTTCTTCTACTGAAAAAAATCAAAGTGGTGGAGAGGCTGTTAGAGTAATACAATTTGGGGGGGGCTCAAAACTGATTATTTTAACTTGTTGGCAGTTAGATAATAAAGACTAGATTGAATCCAAAGAACCAACTTCTTATCTTTGGAATCCTAAGTCCGCTGTGAACAAACATATTTAAGCAATAATAACTACAGTTTTAAAGTGAAGTGTTTGTGTTTTATGAACTCGGCTGTAGAAGTTAAAAGTACTGTTACAGTGGTGTGGTTTTCTTTTCACTTGGTTTTGGTATAAATGAAGTACTTCCTTTTTAAGATTATGTAAAATAAGATTTGGGGGGTTACTATTATTAGATGTATTTTTTTTCTTTTATGATTGTGTAGATTGTGGAGACAGTGTTGCTTAACCTTTTCCAGTGACTTGTCTGAGATTTTGCTTGGGCCCAGTCATCCAGCAGACACTCACCCAGTGTGCTTTGTGTGTCTGGCATTGCGTTGGGTTCTAGAGATAGAGTAATGAGTGAGAGAGTCAACAACCCTTACCCTCAAGATCCTCTTTGTAGGCAGGCAATTAAATTACAGTGAAAATGGGAGTTCTGGGGAGAAAGGGACACTATAATCCTTCAGCTGTAACTGTTCCCCTCTGTCACCGACCGCATGCCCCACCGGTACAGAACCAGGGCCTCTGCACACCACTTTCTTTTTAATGATCAGTGACAAGGAGGAAACGTGGTTGGAAAAGGGTGGGCTAGATAAACTGTGAGTTAGGAGACTTGGGTTGACTCTCAAGTCAGTGGGCTAGTAGGTCTGTAAGCTTGGGCAAATTAATTAGCCCCTCTCAATTTGTTTCCTTGTCCAAAAAAATAGGACCAGGAGTTCCCCCTGCCAAGCCGGGTTGTTTTTAGGATTAGAAGGTGTACGGAAGGTGAACTTCCAGTTAAGCATTCAGTAAACGGTGTTGTTATGATTCAGGTGATGACCTTTGGCACCAGGAGTTGGGTATCCTACATTTAGAGGTACCTCATTTTAAATATCTGGGAGAAATTGTCTCTGAGAGAATATGGAATCTGGCAGATTGCCGTGTCTTGATAAGCTACTAATCTCCCCTGACTTCTCTGTGGTGGTGAATCCACGGCTGACACAGGTAGCGCAGTTGGTCATGTGCCCTGACGCCAGCCCCTCTGGGCAGTGAAGGTTTTCCCTTGCAGTGATTTGGATTTCTGGGATTTAGAATGCCTGAGGATTTTCAAAGGAGGTCCTTCTGAATAGGACCTCTGTCCGGCCCAGGCTCTCATACTTCCATTCAGGCCTGAGTACAGAAGTACTTTTGATACTGTCTTCTGAGTTGTCAGCTCTTGTGGAGGTAAAACGGCTAAAGTGGCACAGGGGAAGATTATTAAGGGCATGACCATCTAAATGGGAGCTCTTTAACAAAAGTGTGCAGTAAATGGAATTTCCTCATTCTCAGTTGCTGGTGAGGAAACTTCCCAAGCATGTGTCTCACAAAGCTTTACTGTTGTCTTACTGGGGGCTAGCAGAGGGCTGGGAGGCTTTCCCTCTGACTTGATAAAATCCCCTCCTCCCTAGCTTTGCAGTGCTCCATTCTCCCTGTGTGGGTGTAATTGGAACTGGGAAAAGAAAGGGTTATGGAAAGCAATAGTCTGCTTTCTGCTAGTTTCCAGCAGCTGTTTTGGGCTTGTGGGGGCTGGGTGTTGTGGAGAGTTTGAGTGGCTGCCGTTTGTGGGAATGTAGCATCTGATCAACAATTGATAGGTAGTTTGATGGGGTTCCTTGAGGCAGCCTATCTGTTTCATCTCCTGGGGATATGAAGCCGAATAGAGTCATGGCTCAGGGCCCAGACTCTGTAGCCCCAGACAGCTGTGTTGGAGCCCTGCTCTACTACCACCTACTAGGGTGCCCTGGGGTGGGCTACCTGGGCAGTTAGGGAGCAGTGAGTCTACTTCATCAGTTACTACAGAACTCCAGGAAGAATCCTGTATACTGAGGGACTTAGGTAGCAGAACTTCCAGAACTGTTTTTCTCATCTACCGCTTCACCAAAGGATAAAGGCTCCGTTCTCAGGGCTGCTATACAGTTGGATAGGAGTTAGGTCACGGTAGAACTACTTTGCAGAGTGTAAAGCACAACACAGTGATTGGTATTACCTCTTTACGAGGTAACCCAAGTCCTTGGGCTTATAAAATAAATTTTTAATTCATTTCTTTCTGATGGGAGAATGACCAGAGTTGTTATGAGAATGTGCAAAAATGTGCACAAGTCCTTCCTTGCGTTTTGTCGTTAAAGGTAACAATTTGCAGATTTTAAATCCACTGGCAAAGAAGGCATGAGGTTTCACGGACTCTAGATTGCTTAGTCCCCTCAGAATTTCTATGAGAAGCATAGAATTCTGATATTTCTGTAAAATAGGGTTATTTTCTGATTTTGGAAATACCTTTTACTTAAAAAAGAACTCTCCTGGTGCATTTAAAATGCATTCTGACTTAAGTAAATTCAATGCCAGTCAATGTCCAGCACAAGACTGTGGGTGAAGAGAGGCTAGAGAGAACTAGACCCACGGAAGCCAGGCTGCACACACAATGATGTTTTGCTTTAGAAATAGGGATTGATTTTCATCAGAGCTGTCATATATCTTGTATTCTTTGTCATGTGTGGCTATCGTGACAACTTTATGTGGGAAGTCTATGTAGGATCGATGTTGCTTAAAGAGGATTTATTTAACATACTTATAAATATTGTTTACTCAAATAGAGGAACAATGAGATTGAAAGAACTATATGTATTACATGTATATATGCCTATGCGTGATACTATACGTATATAAAATATGAATGTATTCATATAGCTTTACACTGTGGTACTACATGTAATGGTGTTTCTGAGAAATTGTACCCAAATTGAACCCTACTGTTAAATCATAGCTCATTTTATTTGAAAGGTCATTGTACTAAGTGTCATATGACTTGGAATTTAACCTTGGTTTTGACATTAACTGTGATCTTGGCTGAATCATTGCGTTTGAGTTCAAATTCCCATTGGTAAAATGAGGATGTGAAAATTCTTGCCCTTATTTCCCTGGGGTTGTTGTGATGATCCACTGTGTGAGTATATATATGGAAAGGCATGTTTGGAAAGCATCTAGTGACTCAGAAGATGGTGTTCCATACATACTGCATTTTTAAATGTATTTTAATGGTACCTGAGGAATTAGCTATGTGGATAGTTTTGCAGTATTATTAATCACTAGCTAATTGTGTCTGCCTTAAAGCTCTTAGATTTTTCTAAAGGAGATTATACACGAATACTACAAACCCCTCATTTTTTGGTCACATTTGTCATTCTTTACTTAGGCTAATTTACTTGAAGTAAACCAAGACCCCGACTTCCACATTTTGGCTCATCTGTTTCCCTGATTTTTGCCAATTATTCTCTTTTTCTTTTTCCTGTATTCTCTTTTACTCATTTATAAACATCCCTAGAGATCCTAAATGCTTTTAAGTGAAATAATTGCAGATTAAAACATTTATCCCACTACATAAGTGATCGAGTATAGGATCACTGATAGTGGACAGCCTGACATAGCGTAATTGCTTGCAATGCTATAGAAATATAAAGTGTTACCTATGAAATACTGTTCCAAAAATTATTAATCAAAATCTAAGGTAAAATTGGGGATGGAAGAACAACAACAAAATAATATCAGGGAATAATCAGATAAATCCAAAATGTAAGCACTTCTGTAAAGCAGCTGGTTTCATTTCCAAAAAGTCAATGCCATGGCTATCAAAGGAGTGTTGGGAGGGATTGTTGTAGGAACAAGTTAAGAAAAAAAATGGGGAGTGGGGATTAGAAACCTTTGAATATGGACTAGGTATTGGACGATATGGGGATTGTTGTTTTTCTTAGTTGTAATAATGGTGTGTGATAATGGCCAGAGAATATTCTTAACCTGTATTTAGAAATGAGGTTTTTTTCATGTCTGTAACTTACTTTGAAATGGCTCAGGGGGATATCTATCTTAATAAGAGAAGTAGATAAATATGTCACGTGTTAACAAATGTTGGCTCCAGGTATTAGATATTCATTATATTTAGGACCATCACTTTCTTTTTTCTTTATGTCTAGAAATTTCACAATTAAAAGTAGAAAAATAGTATTTCCATTTTTGAGGCAATCACTCTGCAGCTTATATTTTAAAATGTAGGCACACACGAATTCTAAAGGTGTTTTTTTTGGTTGTTGTTTTTTTCCTTATCGACTTTTGCCTCTTTTCAGCTTACTTGTTGAATCTCTAATGATAAGGGACTGCATACCCTACACCCTGGCATGGGTGGTTGGGGAGGTGCTTGTAAATGCTCTTGACAGGCTTGGCACTGGCCTTGTGGCTGTCTCACAGGCCCAGCTGTGTCTTGGTCAGAGTATTGGACCCTCTTTGTCCTCTACTGCTTCTGGGGAGACTTTCTCCCTCACCTGATGAATTAAACTACTGTGAGCACCTGGCCTCTGCTCTGAGTCTTGAAGTTATGGAAGAATGAAGTTATTGGAGTGATTGTGCTTACTCTTTTTGAGTGGGTAGGGGCTGGACCAGAGGGGGAGCTGGTGGCAGTCACACAGGCTTAGTGGGAAGGAAGTTATGTGTGGGGTTTAGAAATCAGGTAAATTGATTTGATTTTTGTGTTATGATTAGCATAATCTTTTTAAATGTCTTATAGTCAGACTGGGAGGGCGCTGGAGGCTTGGGGTAGCCCTTAGCTCAGTCTTTGGGGTGTGGCTCAGGCTTCTTGCAAGTTACTTTTCTGTATAAATACAGATGCAATTTGAATTGATTGGGTAATTTTGAAGGAGAGTAACCTTAAGCCTCCAATTTCCAGCCATAATCAGATTTAGAGCCTTATTGTCTAAGAGTTGTTTAAGTTTTCTTTAAAAAAAGTTAAACATTGCGTATTTTTTCCTAACTTGTTTCTGGCTTCAGGATATCTAAGCTCATTCCCGTTATGTTTCCTGCACTAGGAAATAATTCTTTCAGACTCTGGTCACTTCTTTGAGAGATTTGTTGACAGTAAACAGGGGATGGCTAAGTGGAACAATGGGTAAGTGGCCCAATCTGGTGAGAAAAGCCACCGAGACATATTTGGGATACTCCTTTAGGAAGAGTAAACCAACAGCCACACATACTTTGCAAACGAGTTACCTCACTAGAAGTTGGGCAGAGAGGTCCTAGAATTTAACCTGGTTTTTATTAGAAATTTTTCAAAATTCCAAAATTATAAAGAGCTTATCTCTTCTCCCACAAGTGCAGTTTTTCAGAAGCTCTTCAGTTTTCTTCAGAATTCAGAGAAAGGTAAAGCTGCTCTTTGAACACAGAGGTTCTCCTTGGGGCAGTTTGCTTTGGCGTGTCTTTGGCTTTTGATTTTGCTGTAATCCGTTATGTCCAGATTGGCCCTGTCCTTTAATTCTCAGACCTCAGGAAAGTACACCGATATATGCATTTGGTATAAACAAACATCTCACCTTTGGAGATGCTTCTGCCTCTATTTTTATTCAAACCAGAGTCTTCCCTGGGCAGAGTCCTCCCAACTGCTGTCTCCAGACTGGTCTCCCAGACAGGGATGTTCCCCTCTAAGTGGTACTGTTTGTGGGGTGTATGGCAGGTTGGCTTAGCCTTTAATTAGTCAGGAAATTTGCTTTAATAATTGCTGTAATAGTTTGGCTTCCTAATAACTGGGTTAGAACAAGCTGTAATATTCTGTTGCTTGTACTCAGACATGGTTTTTTGTTTTTTTGTTTCCCCCCCTTTTTTTTACTTTCCCATAAATAAAACTGCCTTTGGATTTGGAGGCTTACTATAAAGCAGTACTGTTCAAATAAAAGATTTGGAGAAACTAATTGAAACACAGATTTTCTTTATTTTGTTTCTTCATCGTGCTTCCTTTTTACACATGGCCTATTACTGCAGTTACTTATACTGCCTCTCAAAGTATATGATTATCTTGCATTATAATCATAGTAATATTTTAATATAATGAGTTGGGGGCATCAAGGTTTGCATTTCCACATCCAGTTAGGGGGTATTTGTGCTTTTCAGAAAGATTTTGATCTATTTCTTCTATAATTGACTAGTGGGCTTGGGAGATAGAGAACATTATTGTATTTAATACATGCTGCTTTTCTTTAATTAGCAGTAACTGCTTTTACCAGAGAATTAAGTGTTGGATTAGAAAAGACAAAGTTAGCTTCTCAAGGAGCAAAAAGTACTTGTTTTGAAACCCACAGTGGGGTCTTCAGTGTCCAGGTTTTGGCTTCGGTATTGTATGCTTTTGGTTTAGTCCTGACATTTTAAATTTTGCTTGCTTTTCCTTAATGTTAGTGTCTGCACAAACCATATAGTCCACTTTTTTTTGGTGTATACCTTGGGATACTGTGGTAGCACCTGTCTTGCCTACTCCTCAAATAATAGTATATAGCACTGCATGCTTCTTTCCTCTGTTAATGGAAGGGTAGGTGGGTATGGGGTTAGATGGGCAGAGAGATTTGTTCCACAGCAAAGTGTATTTCTGATATCTAGCCAACATCATTGATGTTAGTATTTCTTGGGCAGTCTAAATCTAGAGGTTTTAGGAGATAGTTAAGTGTCTGATAAGATAACTCCCTTTTCTGCCCTTTCAGTGTTGCTTCTTTTATTTTAATTTAAAAAAAAAAAAAGATATTTATTTATTTATTTATTTAAGAGCATGAGAGTAGGGGTAGGAGCAGAGGGGGAGGCACAAGCAGACTCCATGCTGAATGTGGAGCCTGACGGAGGATCCCACAACCCTGAGATCATGACCTGAGCCGAAATCAAAAGACGGATGTTTAACTGACTGAGTCACCCAGGTGCCCCTGTTGCTTCTTTTTAGCAGAAGGCACAAATGCCTTTTGTTTGCTCTATAGTGAAAAGATGCCAGTTCTTAGGTACCAGGATGTCAGTGGCCACAGTTGGTATAAGCCTGTTCAAACCCTTCTAATTTAAACCCTAATAGTGTTTGGTTATAAAACTGAAAGGAGAAGAATCTTCGAAGGTCTGGAATTTTAGTTATTATGTACTAATTTTGTAATTATAGATGAAAAAGAATATCTTTGCCTTTTGGTTTTGCCAAAATCTTTTGTATATGTTTGATACATGTCTTCTTGGAAAAAATTATAATTCACTAAATCTTAAGTGGTATTATGTGACTTGGCTTTTTTTTTAATATGAAATTAACTGCTTGATTATTTTAAAGTCGCATTTATTCCTATCTTATTATTTTAAATATTTATTTATTTGACAGAGAGAGAGAGAGAGAGCAGAAACACAAGCAGGGGGAGTGGGAGAGGGAAAAGCAGGCTTCCCGCCAAGCAGGGAGCCTGATGTGGGACTCGATCCCAGGACCCTGGGATCATGACCTGAGCCGAAGGCAGACGCTTAACGACTGAGCCACCCACGCGCCCTCCTATCTTATCATTTAAACAAAAAAGCAGAGTGAGTTTCAGCTCCTTCTAACAAATACTTACTGAGTATTAGCTAGGTGCTAGAATTACAGTAGTGAAAAGTCAGCCAGGTAAGGTCCCTGCCCTCCTGGTGCTTACAGATGCATGAGTTCTTAAATAGAGGGTAGGGTGGTCATGGTGGATAGAATTTTGAGAAGACATAGGCTTAGTTGATAGGAGTGGAATAGGGTGGGAAAATCATTGAAGATTTTTGTGGTATGAGCTTCTACATTATATTACAAATGAATTAAGTTCTCATGTTTGCATATTTTTTTTTAAGTGTTTTATTTTTTAAAAGATTTTATTTATTTGTCAGAGAGAGAGAGCACAAACGGGGAGCGGCAGACAGAGGGAGAAGCAGGCTCCCTGCTGAGCAAGGAGCTGGATGTGGGACTTGATCCCAGCACCCTGAGATCACGACCTGAGCCGAAGGCAGACATATAAGCCACTGAGCCACCCAGGTGTCCCCATGTTTGCATATTAATAACATAATAAGACTGTAGTATTGTGATACTCATCAAGAAGTGTCGAGATTTTTGAGTCATGATTTTGAGCCATTTGTTGGGGGTTGTATATTTAAAGCCATGTCTGGAGGGAAATAGGGGTTGACTGACCACTTTAACAACTGACTGATATCAGTGAGATAAAGTTTTCTAGCTTTTATTAATTTGTTATCAGCAAAATTATGTTTCATAAGTATACTAGGAGGATGAACTAGGTGTGTTCATATTTCTTAGTTACTGTTGATTTATCATATCACTTGTTCACTTCAACAAGTAAGTTTTGTACTTTAGAAAGTTGCTGGTAGTTATTTCCAGTTAATAACGTGGTAACATTCATGTCGTTTGGAGCATTCAAAGATGACCATTAAAAATATGCTTTAGGTCTAAATTTCACAAAACATTATATTTTTGTTCATTCTGATTTTTGTAGAATAAAAATATTATACTGTTAAACTCTGTGGTCATGCATATTCAGTTTAATGTGATTAGCAGTAGCTTGTCTTTTTATCTGGTCTCATTTCTTAAATAGAGGATAGGTCTTCATGTCCCAGTAGTCTCCTTACCTAATCTCCTTGGATTGGACTAAGAAGTCTAACTTGGGATTCTTAGAATTGCTGATGCTATCTTGTATGGCAGCCGGCCAGCCACAGGACCCATTATTTCCCAATAGGTATTTAGGCTGGAGCAGACAACTGTCACCAGGTGGTGCCAAATTGTGGCAGGATCCAAGATGAATGTGGATTGCACATATGGCTGCTTCTCTCCTCACTCCACCCCCACCCTCCCATGGGGAGGAGATGCTGGTACTTAACTGAGTGAGTAGCAAAGGGGAAGGAGCAAAAACAAACCTTGCACCTTCCTGGGGTCATGATGGTCCTGATTACCTTGGTGGGGAGAACTTTTTCTATACCAGCAGCATCTGCAGTGAGATTTGAAGATGGCATGGCCGTTTTTAAGTTACATCTCCTTTGCTGTATCACTTACACTTAGGCCCAGGTCTTCTTTAAGCATGCCATCCCATCCCCTGTTGTCCCGTCCAGTTAGGCAAGCCCATTCTCCTTTCACATATCCTTCTGTGCTGGCTGCTCAAACTCTGCTGAGTTTTAGGAGCCTACTGGAAAGAACAGGGAGCATTTTCCACCTAATATTGTCTCTAGCCTTCTCTCTGGTTGGATTTCATTCCTACTACAATATTTTTAACTGCACAGAAGCCGTGCCGATGGCAGTCAAGTAGTTTAGTTGGACTGTGGCTCCACTTAATGAGGCCAGATTCACCGTTGCTGTTCCGTCATTCACATAATGATTTGAGATGCACAGTGCTCCAGGATGGATGTCATTATTTGAAGAATTTGAAACTATAATGAGAAGATGCCCGATTAACCCCATCCACTGTCATTCTTTAAATAGAAGCAAAATCCCTTCTTAATTTACTGAAATCCAAACACAATAGCTGATACCTTGTGATTGATGGTTTGGAAATTAACTGCTGGTGGTCCTGAATTGTGGTTCATAGTGGGTCATCAGGGCTTCCTTTTGGGCCTCTCAAGTCTCCCACAGCATAGTAAAAGCCAGGCCTCAGGCAAGACCTGCTGTCCCTATGCTATGTGATTGCTCTGCTAGGGTTCAAAGTTCTGTCGCCTAAGTGTGTTGAAAGAATGTTGCCCCAAATTGTTGCCCTTGGCCTCTACTTGAGTGTACCCCTCCCTGATGGAGAGGTCTGGGGAAGAGTCCCACAGATTTGTACTCAGCATCTCAACCACCTGCAGATCATTCAGAAACAAAGTCTTTGTTTCTTACTCCCTGAAAGGGCAAATTGTCTCCCCAGGACTTACAGCCCACTGTCTCCCATTTTAAATAAATCCTGTATTCGAAGTTGTAGTTCACACACATGAAAAAGGACACCCAATAAAACTTTTTCAATCTTGATGAACTTTAGTGACTTGCAAAAAATTCTTTGATCTAAATACTAGCTTTAGGAACCCATCTACTGATTGAGAACACAGCTATAGAAATATTTGTGTGTACATGAATTTTGTTCCTTTTAAATTGTGGATTGTTGTGACTCCCTTTCCAAAGATCAGATGTGATTATTTTGTGTGTTTCCATCCAAAAAGGATGAGAAAGAAAAGTTGCTACTGAATTTTCTGTTATCCCCCTAGTCTGGAATAATAGTGTGCTTCTCTTTCAGTGTTACGTGGCAAAAGTAGTGCACAAAGCACAATTTAGTGATGAAGTTCCATCTGGCATCTGTGATACAGAGGGTTTCGTCAGTTTCATATAATGAATTGCTTGTGCAATCATGCTGTTTAATGCTTCTTTATATTAGCATGTCCTGGGCACTGTGCTAGACTTTCCACACATATCCTTACATTGGTCCTTGGCTTCTCCCTGAGGCATAAGTGTCGGTGAGGGGACTGGGCTCCTGAAGTTGAAAATTTTGCTCACTGCTTTATTTAATTACTCTGCTTTGCTTTTATCTGGGTTGGCTGGGTTCATTTTCTTTGCATTGGGTTTTCAGAAGGTGAGTACACCTTCACGTTGGTGTAGGATAGTGCTTTGTAAATGCTGCAGAATCTGTGATCTCCTTTCCCGCGCTTCTTTGTTCCCTAGTGGGCCTGTGGTGGCCCAGCTTTTTCTCCTTGATAAGTAGCACGTGGGGTAGGAATGATAACTGCCCTTGTATCTTCCTAACTGGAGACCTGAATTGTAAGTTTGTCGCATGACAATGTCATAAGAATAGGAAAAGTAAAGGCCAGGAGGGGGAGGAAGGGAAGATAGTGCCAACAAAGCAAAATCCCTAAGCGGATATGTCTGTCTGTCTGAGGGGCCCCTCACTGAGCAAACAGGAAAAGAGGCTGAAGGTCCCAGAGGAGTCCTGGGTTTTGATTATTTTTGCTTCCCTTCAGTATTTAAATTTTATTTTAAAAATTGTCATAAAATAAAATTGACTTTTGTTTTCTTTTGATGTACAAGTCTTTGAGTTTTAACACATGTATAGATTTAACCACAGTCAGAATACAGAACAGTTCCATCACCCCCGAAAGCCCCCTTTGTGCTATTCCTTTCAGTTCAGATTTTGAAGGAATGCCTTGGTGCTGAAGAGACTTACATTCTTACTAGGCAGGGCTCTTTGGTAGGACCCAGAAAGGGGCTCTTGAGGGGCACGGGTATGGCAGAAAATGGGCAGCCCCCAGTTCTTCCCAAGAAGCCTGGAGTGTACTCTCAGGTATGCTGGAGGCCTCTCCCTAGGAGTCTGTGATGGTGTGCATCTATTCTAGGTCTCATTGCTCATTGTATCACACTTCAGTGTTGCTTATCCTTGTAATGAACTGGAGTTTCCTCTTCCTTTAAAAAAAAAAAAAGTCTGGATGATGATGGTTGTAGGCATTCATGGGTTTTGTAGTTGTATTTCAGGACTTCCCCTGTCAGTCTTAACCCTTCAAGCTTCCTGCCTATTGAGTGGCTTTCCAGGGCCAGTTATGGGGGGTAAGTTCCTGAGGGCAACTGGCCCACATCCATAAGGAACAACACGGGGTATCTAGCCCTGGAAAAGGGAGAACCCTGTCTACCCCAGAGGCAGGTGGGGGAGAGTCTGTACCTCAGAAGGAAGTCGACTCTTGGGTCCTATTTGGCCTCCTCCATTTGACTGTATTTCCTGTGAAGAGTTTGTATCTGACCAAGTTTATTCCTGTATGGTCTGTTGAGGTAGGGACTGCTGTGGTAGACTTGCCAGGGAGCCCCTGGGGAGAGATCATCTGAGTGATCTGAAGGTTGTACCTCTTCTTTGAGATTGCTTAAAGGTTGTGTTTACAAATCACTGAATAGATTCATCATGCCATCTGCCACTCATGACTTGGTCTTCATTGGCCTCCTGAGTATTCATTGAAAAACCATTATTGAGGGCCTGCCATGTGCAGGCACTGTGTTAGGGGTGTTACTTTTCCTGCCTCTAACTTAGGATCTAATAATTAGAAAGTCACCACCTGGGTGTTTGTTGTTTTTATTGGTAGTGGGTTTTTTTTGGGGGTGTGGGGTGGGTGCTTTGTTCCTCTAAAATAAAAATTCTTGAAGCATGGTGCAGTGAAGGGAGGGGGTGACCATACCTTCTGTTTGTCCAAGGCAATCCCGGTTTACATCTGCTGTCCTAGCTTATGACTAGTGCCTCATTCATTCTCAAGTGTCCTGTTTGGATGATAAATTAATATGGTCGCCCCAGTGAAGGGGAAAAGGAGAGGAGGGCGCTTGCTTGGTCAGCCGCTAGCTGGTCGGTGTTTTTGATGGAGTACATCTGTCGTTTGGGCTTCTCCCACGCTGTCGGGGCCACACCTGTTTGTTTTACATGCCCAAGAGATAACAACCTTGCATTTGTTTGCTACCCCACGGTGCTTAACTTATCCTAACAGGGGATCCAGGGTGATGGTGTTCTGGGGCTTTTTATTTTAATCGAGAATGTGGGTTTTGTTGGTACATACTGGAGTCTTTCTGACATTACTCCTCATGGGGCCATCGTTGCAGTTACTCTGAATTCTGTAGAGGTGATTACAACATATGGTTGCTCAGGCCCCAGTCCTAGGGATTTTGATCTGGGTGAGGCCTAAGATGTATAATTACAAACAAAACAAAACACCCAGCAACAACAACAAAAATGGTGACCGATTGTCAGCTAGCGTTGAAGAACCACTGCTTTAGTCTCTGATTGAGGACACTTGGCCCATGGTAGTACGTACATATGTGAGTATTTGGAGGAGTGAGGGCTGTGGGGATTGCTGGAGAGCTCCTGCTGGCCTCCTGGGCAGCCTCTGCTCAGCTCAGCTCTACATCTTGTTTCCATGGGTCTAGGGACCCAGCTTTAACAAATCTTTTTTTTTTAAGAGAAACGTAAAACTTAAAAATCTGGGTTTTAGAAATGTGCAGTCTCTTCATTTTTGGAAAAAAAGCACCCTCCGCCACCACTATAGGAAATGTGATGTCCAGTTTAGCCAGTGAATTACCAAGGAGAAGAACCTTGCTATGTTAGCATCTAGAAAGTGGCTTCAGGTCTTTGAACTCAGAAGAATTGCCTTTATAAGATGCCAAGATAATCTGAAATGGCAGAAGCACAACCACAACAAGACGACACACTGAAGCTATGAATATGGCTCTGGTAATAGACTTTTGTTATCATTCAGCTATCGACTTTTGTGACCTCACAGCCCAACTAGTCTCATACCAAATGTTAGTATGCAGTGATGTGTGCACCATAAATTTAGGGATTTAGTTTTCAATTAAAAATCTGTTGTGTTTTTTTTTCTTGTTGTTCTTGTTTTCCCCTCTTCCTCTGAGTATTGCCCTTACAGGAAGAAGGGAGACTTTGGTTTCAGTGCTTGGTTAGAAAGTCATAATCAGGCTCTGCCAACAGAGACCTTATACCTCAACCTTGAGGGTGGGTTTTGCTGAAAAGCTGTGCAGTCAGGTGGAAAATGGAGAAATCTTGCAGCTCTTTTTGGTCCAGAGCCTCTGGTTTTGCCTCTCTCAGCCCTCTCTCTCTAACCCAAGCCTGAGCTTTGCAGGAGGATGTAGTCCATACTGAGAATGGTTTTGCTTGCCCAGAGAAAAGGTTCTGCGCTAGATGTCCATATATGCTGGGTGGTGCCTGTTTTCACAGAGATGTTCTTGGGGCACTGTGTCTGCTGTTGACAGGAAGGAGTGGAACATGTTGCCGTTATTGGAGCTTGAATAGAACCACCATGTTGCCTACAAGCCGCAGAGGATGCTGCCTTGGCTAAGGTAGTAGGGCTAGTGTGGCGTACCCTGGGGTGCCTGTGAGTTTTTCTGTGTAGATGAATTCTGGCTCAGAAGGTCCTGCAGGGCAAGTCATTCATCACCTTCTTCGGCTCTCTGCCCAAATGACAGGGTATCAGAGAGGCCTGCCTCCCTGACCACCAGTATAAAATAGCAACCGCCCCCATCCTGGCACACTCCCTCTCCTCTTCACTCTGCTAGGTTTTCCCTGTAGTCTTTTTTTTTTTTTTTTTATGCATCAGAACATATTCACAACAGCAGCACTGGTGTATTGCTTGTGTCCCCTCTTAGAATAAAGAACACAGACTTTATCTACTTTGTTCACTCTTGTATCCCTGGATTGTGGACCTCAGAGCCAAGAACATTTTATAGTGAGATGACCACACTTCTGAGAAGTTAAGTGGCTCATTCAAGGTCATAAATGTGTCTAGTGGCAGAGTGATCAGAATTTTTGTTTACTTCTAGTATCTTGGGTTTATCTTGGGAAAGCAAATTTTGGTGTATTTGTGGCTTGAAGAGTTTCAATTCAGTGTTCTCTTTCTAACTACAGTTCCGTAGGGTAATTTTGGCTGCCTGTGTCTGTAGGTTGAAGAGAATGACTTCCCTGGAGCAGCACATTCATTGCTTGCTTAGAGTCTATGAGACCTTGTTTTATCAGGGCGTTGTTCAAAGGGAGGGGCTGAACCACAGGGAGGAAAGAGTGGCACTGGGCATTTCTCCCGCCATCTCAAGTTAAACGTGTTGAAGGACAGAGTTAATTAGGCAATTACATAGATTTGTGAGTGCTCACAGTCACTTATCCTGGATTTGCTTGGCCAGCAAACCATGTGAGGCCATGGCTTCTGATCCCCTAGATGATTTGGTTTCAAAGTTAGGTCTTTCTCCTTTGTATTATTTTTCTGAGTCCTGCCCTTTTATACTGATAGTCCCAGGCTTTTTGTAGACCTCAGTACAGAATCCTGCAAGGCAGGCACTGGATAGGAGGTGTCTTGTGGGGGTAGCAGCAGAACTTGGGGTGGCTCCTTGGCAACTGTCCGGTTTCTCAAGGTGCCTTGATTGCGACACCTGAGGCTGTGGAATGAGTAACGGGATGACTGAAAAGGATTAAGAAGAGTTGAGAGGAGAGGGCTTTGATAAAACAGCCTACTGAAATCTTCCCTCCGCCTGAGGGGGCAGGCAGGGAAGCAAATAAACTTGTATGGAGGCACATACCAGCAGCCCCTGGCTGACCACAGGTGCTTCGTACCACGTTTCACTTGCCAACTTCTGCTGCTGGCTATTGTCAGTTACTGAGATGGAAGCATGTTCTGGAATGCAAACCTTTAGCTTTAAATTGCTATGGCCTGTGAGGAAATGTGCTGATCCAAATCACTGATTCAGGTACCTAGAGCTTTGAAGCCGTTTTGCCTTCTTTCTAGCTGTATGACCTTGGGCTAGTTTTCCAATCTCATGGAACCCCACTTCCTTTCTTTCTGTAAAATAGAAATGGTTTTCTTCTTTGTAAGGTTGTTGCAAGGGCTTCCTGTGCTTTATATTAAAGTACTTGTATATTTTTTAGTGTGCCAGGCACAAAAATACATATTATTGAAAATATTGTGGAAAGAATGAACACACAGTGTGTGCTTCTTTACCATCTTTTCCTTTGTGGGATGGGAGAGATTTATTTGTTGGTAGGAAGAAGGAAGAAAGGAGGAGACAGAAAAATAGAGGGAAGCATAAATATCATCACCATTTCACTTTGCCTTTTCATTGAATTATGAAATGTGATCATTGCATGGCCTTGTCTTACAGAGTAGTCAGGGAAGGCGGTCAGAACACTGCCTTTATCAGCCCTACGGAGTTTATGTAAGCCCTAATAAAGTCCTAAAACAGTTTTTTATTTTATTTACTTATTCACAAAGTCTTTCATTGTGATTCTAATTCTGAGAAAGCTATAATGGGTGTGCAGAACTCAAAAAGAAACTGTTACATAACTGAGGAAAATTCATCTGTTTTTATAATATGGTTCTTTGTGGTAGATCATGATTTTTAACAAAAGATGCTTTGAAGAGAGAATTTTCTTTTTCAAATGCCAAGGCAAGAGTTCTTCCTATTTTCTTTGGAAATATCTTTTAAGCTATCAATTATCTTTATTGATTTTGACCTAGTTAAATTTTAGATGGACATGGTATGAGTTTGCATGAGCATACTTTGACTTTGAAAACTTGAGTTGATGGTATGAATGCATCATTTCTGGTAAGAGATGCTATCAAATGGACCTCAAAGGGAAATTCTAAGGGTGTTTTCTCTCAAATCTCTTTTTTTAAGGAAGAATAGGGGAATTATGAGGAATGAATCAAATTCATGAATATGCTTATGAATATTCAACACAAGCATATTAAGGGTTGGATACAGACTTTGAAAACTAGAAGGAAATAAAAAGTATGTCAGAGACCACATGAGGGAAGAATTATGCCCTCTACACTGTGTCAGTGCTGAGGACACAGCAGCAGAAGTAGTTGAGGTTCAGAAACTAGGTTATATTTGTATTTAGAAATCTTTCAGGGAGACACGAAGCTGCTTACAGGATGACGTCATATGAATACTGTAAATATATCTGGGTTCAAGGGCAGTGTTAGTGTCAGCTTCTTGAAGTGCTGAGAAAAGGTAAGGAACAATTTGAAAACCTTAATTAAAGGTTGGGTTGGTGATAAGTAGGAAGGGACCATAGGCGGATCAGGAGCCCAGAATGGAATCTGAATCCCTTGCATCGTTTAATCTCTTGCCTCTTTTCTCTTCTTTTTTCTTTTCTTTTCTTTTCTTTTCTTTTCTTTTCTTTTCTTTTCTT